>NW_027492941.1:272500-378161 GCF_021521415.1 Bidens hawaiensis | reverse complement strand
GGGGTGATTCTTCGCGTATCGCGAAGGACAAAACTAATCGCGGCTGAATTCCTGCAACTTCGCGTATCGCGAAGTTGCCCTTCATTGCATCTTCGCGTATGGCGAAGATGTAAAATATCATATTTTCAGTTTTTCTTTTCTTGAATCCCTCATGATGTGTGCACTTCCAATCTCTCACTTCTCGATATTCGTTCCAATCCCGTAAATATCATCGTTAAGCTCCATAGCTTTCAATATCCTAAAAACACGTAAACAATGCTTGAAGTACCAATGTTCATTCGATTATTTAACTAAATATAAACTAATTAATATATAAAACCAGCTAACTTTTACCCAACCATCAGTCGGCTGGAAAAGCGGAGGCGATGGTCGGAGACATGGACGAGGGGCCAGGTGAAAACAGCGGGAAAGAGGGGTCAGGGTTCTGGTCGTGTGTCTGTGTGCTCTATAAGTAATAAAAACCCTAATTGATATAATAATGATATAAGGGCTAGAGAAGTTAAAAAAAAGTTCAAAAATTTACTATGGAAACCGGAATCGAACTTGCGACCTTTAGGTTACAAAATCAACACCTTACCGGCTAGACTAGTTCTCTAAATGAATATAGAGTGGTTCCTTCCTAATTTATAAGGTGGTTTCTCTAATATTTTATATATATAAATACACTATTATTTCGAAAACACGGGTGGTTCCGGGGAACCACCCATTTCTACATTAGATCCGCCCCTGGTGTCACGTGTAATAATATAATTTTATTACCAATGCTCGTTGTCGCAAGACATGTTCAATAAGTTCAAGTAGCTTAAATAAAAGTATCACTTTAATGCAATGCACTGTGGCGTTGCGAGCATATGCTAGACTCGGTATAATTAAACTCAGTGGCGGATCGATAATTAAACTTAGTTGAGATTTTTTCGTATAAAAAAATTAGTGTTATATATACGGAAAAATCTCAACCGACCCCTGTAAAAATTTGACACCGACCCCTGTAAAGAAGAAGAAAAGACTGAGAAAAGAATAAGGAGAAAAAGGGGAAAGGAGAAGAAGAAATGTTGCCGAAAAAAATTCCAGCAAGGGTGGACTTAGCACGGGAATGGGGTTTTGGAAAAGACAAGCTAATAAAAAAAATGATACTTTATTAGGTGGGTGGGGTCATTTTCGAGAGTTTAACTTCACTCTTTTCTTTTCCTTTTCTTCTTTTCGTTTTTTTTACTAATAAGAGAATGTAAGTTAAATAAAATAAAATTATTTAGTTGAACACTTGCATACCTTATTTATAGTTTTGTGAATTAACTAGTTCTTATTTACCTTATTTTGTTATTTTCTTTACCACACACACACACATATATCAAGTTAAAAGTTTCTGACTTTGTCACTGTTTTTATATAAAAATATATAAATTTTATTCATATGTTTATCGCATATGTAAATTAGTGCGTTTTTGCACATCAGCTCGGGGCCTTGTTGCCATAATGTGCCTCACGTTTGATGTAATTTTGAATTGAATTCATAATTTAATTTTGCATTACCTTTTTTTAATGTGACCTGACCCGACCCGACCTGACTCGACCTGAAGCAACCGAAAAAATTAATATCCAATGATAGACAACCTATAGTAAAATTTCCGACCCCTGTAAGAAAATTTTATGGATCCGCCACATAGGATATACGAAGGTTTTCCTTTCTTTTCTTTTTCTTTCATTTACGCTGTGTTCCTAAGTTTAATTTAACGAGAGAAGAGAAAAGATTTTGGAGAGAAATAAACAAAATTGGTGTTCTAGAGTTTTTTTAATGAAAAGAAGAGGAAATGAGAGAAATGTGGAGAAGAGGTTTTTAGTGTATTTATATTTCTTTCCAAATTGGAAATATATGGAGAGGAGAGGAGAGATGAAGTCACGTTCTTATATCAATTCCAGTATTACCCCATCAACAATATGGCGGGATTATCTCTCATAACCCGCCATATTTTCAACTGAACTTCCATCATATCTCCCATATCTCAATTCTCCTTCTCCTAACTCCTGTTAACCATCTTCTTACTTCTCAGATGAATCTTTGCTTCCATCATTGTTGAACCTGCCATTTGATTGTTTCCAAAGGTAATATCCTTCTTTTCTTTAATATAAAGCATTCATCTCTGTTGTACTTTAAAACCAAACCAACGTCTGTTGTGTTTTAGTATCTGATTTTCAATTCCAATTCCAATTCCAATTCCAATTCCAATTCCAATTCACTTTACTTCAATCGTATGTGGTTTTGAAGTGATGTATAACCCTAATTTCATAAAGAACATCCTTTTACTGTAAATTAGTGTATTTTTTGGGGAATCATAATTGTGTATTATTGTTTGTTTGTTTGTTTGTTTCCACTGTGTTTATTTTTGAATTCCTTCATCTAATAATTTGTTATTAAAAAAATATGTGTTCTATATTTTATTATATATTTCAAGTTATTGGTTTTTAGTGCTTTGCATCTTCTATTGATTTGAGTTTTTGGGTAGTGTTATTTGTTTTCGATCACCATTGTTGTTTATGTGTTTATTTGCCTTTATTTATGTAGTTATACCATTCCTGTTCATATATATGTTCTGAAGTCATAAATACAAAAATTGTGTACAGTTGTATTCATATCTTTTAGTACTGATGTGCTAAAAGTATTTTAATAATTATTAACTAAATTAACTAAAAATAAACACTAAATAATAATCTAGACTCTCTAAAACTAGACTAAACTACTAACCGACAAGTGAACCGATCGACTCTAGTAAAACTAAGTAAGTCCGGATATCGAACCCACGAGACTCTCTAAATTACATTTATTAGCTAATTAGACTCGACTACAAACACACTTATTAATTTATATTTGTTTGGCGGGTTTTTATTTAAAATACTAATTTAATACTATAATTAAAAACAAATTAAGATAACAAGTAATTTAAACGAAAGCAAAAGTTTGATTTAAATAAGATGATGATAAGAAAACTACCTAGGCTAGAATCCCCTAAATTTTTGTTATGAATTAACCGGGAAAATATTTAGTTATGGACTGGGATCATAAATTAGACACTAATAAGAAAACCGGAACAGGACCCCTGACCCTTCTCAAGAGACACCTATGGATTTCTAACAAGTTTTAACACACACCAGTATTGAAAATCAAGCTCCCTTACGATCACCTAATTAATTATAATTTAATTCCATTATACAAAATCTTACCTTACAGCACGGAAATCAAAGGCAATTTACTATATTTAATTGATTTGATAAACAATAATAAATAATCAACCCTAGACGGACTCCTTACGACGAACTAAATCTAGCAAGATTAAATAGTAAAGACTTATCAATAAACTAGCACTTTACAGATTTTAGGTTAGCAGCACACTTAGGTTTATTTGACAATATTATTCCTATGACCTTATCATGACATCAATCATAAAATAATCAAAAACAATAATTGACCTAATAGCAATCCTATCATATGACAAACAATAATAAAGGAAAACTATGGAATAAAACTCATCAAACAATGCTGAGCATTCATACGCATCAATTAATTATAAATAAATCTTTTACTAAATCATAAAACTATAACAATAACTAAACCCAAGTCAAATCAAAACATCAAAGTAGGTTCATCATAAGCCTAAGCAGTCTAAGGGTTTAGCCAACAACCATACTCAAGAACAAAAGAAAGTAAACAAGTTCAAATAATGAATTCATGATGAAAACAATAAATTCAAACCGAATATTAATGATGTCTGGATGAGTAGGTGATAAACCCGGATGCTATCTGGTTGGATCAAAGACTGGCTTTATTTTCCTCTTGCAGCTGATCTTCTAACAAAAAAACCTTTTTTTCTTTTTTTTTCCAATCCTTGTAGCAGTTTCCTTCTCCCAAAGTCAACAAGGGCAACCCTTGTCAAACTCCAAAACCTCCACTAATTCGTGACCCCCTGTCAAGCTCCTTTTCTCTCAATAAATATTAAAAACCCTAGCCGACCTTTCTTGCGTTCTACTTCATCTGTTGGCCCAGCCTAGGCGTTGAATTAAGCCCATAAATAATTACTGAGCCTACTTTGGAATACCAAATATAAACCAACGTGAATGCTTCTTTTATTTTCCTTAAGTTATTAAATTAGGGGTCAACAAAATTCAACTATTGCTTCATGCTTTATGCCACTGCCAATATAAACAAACAATAGTAAATTGTATGTATACATAAATAAAAGTCTAGATCAAATAACTCCTTTACATTATGAAAACTAACTAGACACTTTTATTATGAATTAAGTTAAAAAGATGAATAAATAATAATAATAATAATAATAATAATAATAATAATAATAATGTGTTCTAATATTTTCTGGTTAGTCTCAAGTTTAGCAAAATACTTTATCTTAGTTTGTAGTTTCTTTAAAACTTTAAAATCTAAATATGAGCCAACTAAAAATAATATTCAATAAAAGTATGGCTCAAAGTACTTAAAAGTGAAAGAAATATTTATATAATAATATGTATATTTTAAACCATATCAATTACCATGTTGTTTTTGTTTTAAGCTAATTTGCAGGTAAATTTGTGTCTGTAACAGAATCTTGATATTTTCTAGATGTATCAGATCATGTAGTAGATGTTGAAGCTGATTGTATAATAAAATAAAATAAAATAAAATAAAAACAATTTTATTGAATTATATTACAGAACTGAATGGAAACAATATATTTGATTTCTAACTGAAGTAAGTTTTGAAGCTCGAGGGCGAGTAGTTTTGAACATATTTTGTTTTTCCCTTGTAAATTTATGATTATGTCATTACAACTTGCTTATTTTTGTATACTTAGTTTATAGGGGTTTTAAGATAGGAAAAACTGAATCTTTAGTGTGCACTTGTGCCCCTGGTTGTAAACGAGTTTTGACTTACATAACTTGAGCTCAACTCGTTTCTATATCTAAAGCTCGAGCTTGACATGTTTTGACTTACAAGAGCTTGCGCTCAGCTCGTTTCAAGCTCCATATCTAAATGTTTAAAATTGTGTTTTTCATGAGACCAAAGATCTCATTTATAAGCAGAATAAGAAACCGTCACAACGATTAAATTGAATCTCTGCAACTCTTCGCAAAAGAGCAAAGCACTGGTGGCTATAACTGCTCAATAGTACGGATGAGACCGGTACCGTACCGGTACCAAAAATCCCGATCCCGAAAATCGCAAATTTTTTGTCCAGGTACTGAAATGTTCAGTTTATTTAAGGTAAAATTCGGAAAATACTGGTACCGGTCCCGATAACTCAAAACCTTGGTACAGATTCGAAACCGACGGTACCAGTTCGGGATACCGGTATCGATTTTGCTCATCCCCACTCAATAGAACTAAAAAAAACCCCAATAGAAGCTTCATTACAAAGTTAACTGCTCTTTGTTACTACAATACATGGTATTATTACTACCGAGCATCATTAGTATCAAGCAAGCGTATATTCCATAGAAACTTTATTATGGTTTCTCCTTTTGTCTTAAGAAGTAAATCTATTCAAATTGGCAATACATGCAACAATAAGCAGACTAAAAATTTTAACATTGTTAATTCTTCTACAGGTGTTTATTTGTTGATGATGTCCTAGATTTCTAAGTGACTATGTTAGTTAATTCTTCTACAGGTGTTTATTTGTTGATGATGTCCTAGATTTATAAGTGACTATGTTAGTTTATTTTTCTCAGTTAAATTTTAACATCATCATCATCATTTTGTGTTGAGGTTAGTTGTGTTGAGGTTAGTTGCAGAAATCCATATGTTAATTTGACCAATAAATTACACAAATGACAAAACATGCTATGTTGATTCATATATAGGCAGTTTGATGGATAATCAGACACGTAAGATAGTTGAACTTGTTCAAGCCAAACAATTACAAGCAGCTCACCTGATTTGCTTGCCGATGATTTTCGTTGCACTACTTAGACTGCCAGCCAGAAAGCATGCTAATTATCTACTAGAAATGAAATTTTACAACGGCGATGCATACGAGAAGAGATGTTACACAACCTTTTAAATTGCGGTAAATGTCGTGACCTTATCCGCATGAGTGAGAAAACTTTTATGACATTGTGCGGCATCCTAAAGCGTGATGGTGGATTTCAACCTACTTAACACATGTCTGTTGAAGAGCAAGTTGCATGTTTTTTTTACATATTGTAGGTAACGATTTGAGAAATCGGTTTACCTCTTGGTTATATCGTCGTTCTGCATCAACAACCAATCGGTGCCTCCGTAGAGTTTGGCGAGCGATTATATCATTAGAAGGTCGTTACATCCAACAACCTATAAAGGTGATATTGTCCCGAAAGAAATTCAAGAAAAAACGAGATTTTATCCTTTTTTTAAGGATTGTATCGGTGCAATTGACGGAACACATGTACGTGTCAAAGTACCTAATAAGGATGCCCCTAGATATCGTGGTTGTAAGGGATATCCTGCAATAAATGTACCGGCTGTTTGTACATTTGATTTAAGGTTTACATATGTGCTAACTAGATGGGAGGGTACAACATCCGACTCTAGAATATAAAGAATGCATGTAGTAGAGATGATAAGTTAGTTATTCCTACAGGTATTTCTTAAACCAAATTTAATTAATTGTGTGGTTATTTATTATAATACTAATTACAAATTTTTTATAGGTAGATATTGTTTAGTAGATGCGGGTTTACCTCATAGAGGTGATAGGTATCATTTGAAAGAGTACTCCACTCGTGCCCCTCAGAATGCAAATGAGCTGTTTAACCTTCGTCATGCATCATTTCGTAACGCAATTGAACGAGCATTTGGTGTCTTAAAAAAGAGGTTTCCTATCATTAGAAGTACAACAGAACCATTTTACTCTTGCGAAACATAGCCTGGCATCTTTTTGGCATGTTATGTTTTACACAACTTTTTACTTAAGGAATACCGTGACAAAGATCTTGAAGATGAGGTTGGTAATGTGGCTAATGCTATTTTAGAAGGCAATAAAATAGAAAAAGAAAAGCTGAACAAGAAAATAAAGATCTAGCCTCTATGAATAATGTTGGTAATGTGGCTAATGCTATTTTAGAAGGCAATAAAATACTAAACAAAGTTTATCATCACAAATACACAGAAGAGGAAATTTACAATGGATTTGGAATTCCATGAAACAAGGAGGGCTTTAAGGTACCTGGCGGCCAACCAAGCAAATGCACGAGCTATTTAGTTGTCCTCATATACGATTGGGCTTGCTAAGAGATGATGGATTCCAATAACTAGACGGGTTTAGGATGGTTTATTTGTTTAAGTTTTTCTTTTTAGTAACTTCGTACATTAATGATGCTAATTTACATTAGATTTTTGTTTTCAAGTTAACTCATAATTAAAGATTAAACAATTAGGCTTATTTCAACTCAAGCTAAGTTACATGTAATTATTATTCAATTTAAGTAAAAATATATAATGGTAAGACTGTAATTTTCTTTTTTATTCCCCTCTACTTGGAAACACAAACACCATAAAATGGTTAATATCCTTTCCTTTTTATTAAGCACAGGAACACAATATCATTTTCTTTCCTTTCTTTTCTATCCTAATTGCCCCTTCTCTCGTTAAATTAAACTCATCTCTTCTCTCGTTAAATTAGACTCGAATCACAGCTTTTGGGTCCATACACATATCATGTAACATGTTACAACAAAGGGAGATAAACATTGATCCAAATCTAAAATTTGAATGATCAAGCACTTAAAAATGTATGTACCCACTCATGACTAACAAATAGGTCACTTAATGATCCATCTAAATCATCACAAAAGGGCTAGTATGATTTCGGGTGCTGGATTCAACACCATGGCATTAAATTAAAGCCAAGGAGTCAAACTTCAGACCCATTACAAATTACAAACAAACAAAGCCTCTTCAATTTCAAAATCAAATAAATCGAAATAAAACCGAATAAAAAAGAATCCAAATTTTATAAAACTAAAAAAACCGAGCATTCAGAATGAGTAGGAGGTTATCGGTTCCAATCATTAAATAAGTCGGAAAATTAAACAATCCTCATTATGTTCGAATTTTTTTAAGTGAAAAAATAGAGTATTTGAAGATAGAGCCATCAGAAAAAATGGATCGATGCATCAGTGCCCGACAAACAGGCGTGAATTCAGACGACCGTCGTGAGAATTAAATCCAAATTCATCATCTGGTTTTCAAATTCATTATTAAATTAAAAACAAATATTAAAAAAAGAATTGAGATACCTGAAAGAAATAAAAGCAAACCCTAAATTCTGGCAAGTGATATGCTTGAATGTGTGAGAAGAATAATAGATGATGTTTTATAAAGGGGACAACGGAGGGTTAATTAGGGTTTCAAGTTTCAGCAATGCCTTATCAAGTGAACAGGCCCGTTACTACTTTGTGCTGTAAGGCCCATTGTTGGAGTTTCAATTGGCCCAGATATCAATTAGTGATTAGGTCGAGAAAACAGGTAGCACGGCAACCTAGCGAGGTGTGCAAATTGGGTTTATGAAATACCCGGTTCCATTTATTGAAAAATCGGGTATTGGTAATATCCGGGTTGATTTTGGGTCCGTGTATTGCCTCTAAAAATTATACCCTATGTATCAGGTTTGGGGCGGGTATAAAACCGGGTATTGAAAAAACCCTAATTTTAGGTTTTTTCGGTTATAGAATAGACTTTTTAAGGGGTTGCACATTTTAGGGTATTGTTTTGGGTAATTTTGGGTATAGACCGGGTATTTGAAAAACCTGGTTTCGAGTATTGGAAAAACCCGGTACAAATCGGGCCCGGGTCTGGTACGAGTTTTGGTATTGAAATGCATACCCTATCCGTACCCTACGGGTAAGGTTGGGTACGGGTTCGATTATTAAAAACCTAGGTATAAAAAAAAACCGGTTTCGGGTTTTTTTCGGATCCGGTTTCGGGTTTAGGTTTTTTGTGCACCTCTACGCAACCAGTCAACCACAATTGGAAAAGGAGATGATGATTAGCAATGGGCATATGATGATGTGTGGTGTATAAATGAATCGAGTCAAGCTAAGTCCAAGCTCAAGATTGATTCGTTTGAGTAAGTAGCTTTTTGAGTTTGAACTCGATACATGCTCAGCTTATTTATTATTTATTTATTAATTTACATATATATTTATGTTCTCTTTTAATTATAGTAATTAATAATATATATTATTTAGTTATTTTTATCATAATTTGTATATAATAACAATTATTAAAACAGACATTAAATATATAAATAATGGGCTTGCTGAAGCTCACGATCTAACTCGAGCTTGATAAGTGAAGTCGGGCTCATTTTAGTAAACATGCTTATTTTAGATTCAAACTTGCGTCCGTACTTGTTTAAACTGAGATCAATTCGAGCTTTTTATAAACCGATCTCGAGTATTAAATTTAGACAGGCCCAACAACTTAAACGGGCGTAAATGCTTCATGATGTAAGGTCCAAATACCATAGTCTTTATTGGCCCAAAATGGCTTGGAACGAAAAAGCAAAGTAAAACACAATTTAAACCAGAGATGATGATATTCAATAAAGCCTATCTTGATTGAAAACCAGGGTAGACCCACTAGCTATAAAAACGAGGCCTATAGACCGATAAAAAAAATGGAGTTCTCAATTTACCCAAATATTTTAAACTTTATTGTGTGTGAACCAAAAAAAAAGATTAGTTTTTCATTGTACTGCCGTGATGAAAATGGATGGAAAGATAGAGGTGGGCGTGTTTCAAGTTTTTTTCTTTTTTCTTCTTTTTTTTTTAAAAAAGAAAGGGATACAAAGTTAAAAACTTTGTTTTCCTAAGTTTCATTTAAGGGGTGAAAAGAAAGGAAAATGTGAGGTTTTAAAGGCGTCAATGAGTGTTTCTTTAACTCTGTCTAGTTACTAAAAATCTAAAAGTGGTTAAATTCAACCAAAATCACATCTACTTGGTCAACTTAAGTCAATTTTGACTTAATAAATATAACATAATTCACATTTCTATAATATTAGAAAAAAACATTTTTTTTTAAAGTTATTGATTAGCAAATTTTAGAATAATCTAGTATTTGAAAATGCATTTCTCTTATTTATATTGATATTTACTCATTTTGTTATAAATATTAGTATACTTATGATACTTAACATATATATAATATCCAAAAATTAATTTATATTTACCATTTTCGAGTACTCTCTGAGTATGCCCAACTCTCCAATCGGCGGCCTAAGGCTCGCCTAATGACTTTTGCAACCTTGCCAAATATAAAGAAAAACATATGGACCATCCTACCCTTACTTGTTATATTTCATCCAATGGTCTATACTGTTTTCTAGCTTCTCAAGAATCTAAGACTTTTTATTCTAGCCTTATGTAGTATCTGTGTATATATATGTTTATCTGTATGTAGGTACGCATCTGTGTATATGTTTCATGCATTTGAGTATATTAGGCAACTGCATTTATTGAAAGGCATTGACTTAGTGAAGAAACACTAACCGGACCCCGGGCAGGTTACTGGTAACCTGGGGGTTGGAGAGATGTTTCCCACGAGGGGTTAGACCCTTGGAAGATGGTTCTTCTGATAACCTGCAAAACAGACACCGTGAGCTCGTCACTGAGAAGGGGGGGGGGGGGTTCCTCCTTGTGACCACCCTCCGGCGTGAGAATAAGACTAGATTGCTCTTTAAATATAAAAGTATATTAAGAGATTGCTAGAGCAGATATCAGGTATAATATGATGATAATGTAGTAAGATATGATAAGATGAGATGATCATACCATTTGTGGTATTTATAGCCGAAGGTAGGTTTCCAAGGGGTTTAGCCGGCCCAACACGCTACCAACTGTAACCTATGCACGTGCCCTGCCTGTGAGTGGTGGATAGGTAGCGTCTGACACAGAGCAGGCGTGTCGTGCACTCTTCCTCTTCTGCCAACTACAGGCTAGGCACGTGGTATGGCAGGAGTTGGTGGGTAGGCGGCGGCTATTGGTCACAGTGCTGTGGCGTGCTTTCTGCCATGCTGCTGTCAGTGAGCTGTCGCATTCTTGGTCAGATCTTTTGTCTGTACCTCGTCAGGTATCACACAAAAGATCCTCCATCATACGGACTGGCTCATTTAGGCGGGAGTTTTCCCCCTCCCGCCTTTGCTCATTCCTTCAGGTGACACTGGGGAGAGTTAAGTGCCTAGTGCGTGTAGCCATGCTGCGCGGGTGGCCTTCCCTCATGGCTTGTATCCGAGGCTGCGGGAACAGGCGGAGTCCTTCACCATGGGAGGCATTTCCTGCGGGACCAGCTTGCATACTGCGCGTAAGGACGTCACTTCTCTGAGCATGGTTGGTCCTGCGGATCCAGTTGGTCTCTGCGCAGACGTCCCTGTTTAAGGTGAGTCTTGCGGGTCCAACTGGGCTCTGCTGGGACCTACCTCTTCAAGTCCCCCCAGTCCAATGTTCTTCTCATGCGTGTTTAATAAAGTGAGGTGAACTTTTGGACTTAAAAGGGTTTTGAAAAGGGTTTTGTAAGGTTTTCCATGGGAAGTCCTTGTCACTTGCAGAAATGCCCGAGTTTCCTGCTTGGTCTTTGGGTATGATGCGGGTAGGTCTGTAACCTCCTCGCAGGTCAGGAGCATTGAGTCCCAGTTGTGTGGATTCTCCATGAGGTTTTGGTAGTTTTGAACATAGTGATCAATTATGTTAAAACCACCAATTCCATCCTGGAGCTTCAAACAACGTAGTTCTCGACGTTCCCGCTATGCGGGGATGTTATTTCCTTTTCCGCAAGCATTGCCCAGAAGATCCTTCTTGGTTTCAATTCCCAGCGGAGCGCTAGGTATGTGAAGGGTTTTGCCTTAACACTGTACCTGCGCTCGTCTTACGGTTACTTTACTTCCAAGGTATTCCTGGCGTCAATTCCCTGCGGGTGCTAGGTATGTGAAGGGTTTTGCCTTTACACTGTACCCGCACCTGTCTTATAGTTACTTGGTTGCCGAGGTACTTGGCTTCAATTCCCTGCGGGTGCTAGGTATGTGAAGGGTTTTGCCTTAACACTGTACCCGCATCCGTCTTATGGTTACTTGTTCGCCAAGGTTTTCTTGGCTTCAATTCCCTGCGGGTGCTAGGTATGTGAAGGGTTTTGCCTTTACACTGTACCCGCATCCGTCTTATGGTTACTTGTTCGCCAAGGTTTTCTTGGCTTCAATTCCCTGCGGGTGCTAGGTATGTGAAGGGTTTTGCCTTAACACTGTACCCGCATCCGTCTTATGGTTACTTGTTCGCCAAGGTTTTCTTGGCTTCAATTCCCTGCGGGTGCTAGGTATGTGAAGGGTTTTGCCTTAACACTGTACCCGCATCCGTCTTATGGTTACTTGTTCGCCAAGGAAAGGGGGTATTTTCCCGCTTCTCTTTTTTTTTTTTTTTAAATTTTGAATTTTGAAATTCGAAAGGTTGGTGGAAAGATAGGAACAGTCCAAACCTCTGGAACGTCGCGCGACGGTTTCTTCTGACTGTGTCAGAACGTGCAGGAAGTTATGGTGACGTGACAGAACATGGTCATTCCAGTCGCTTTTTCAGGCGCGTGGGAGCGATTTTTCGGGCGCGTGGCCGCGAATTTACTGGCACACGTCCTTTCCACAGCTGTGTGCCAGCTTGCTTTTTGCCACGTGTCATAGTTTCATTGCACATTTGATTTCTCTCTCCTCCGCATTAAATTCACCGCATTAATTGCGATTACTATATAAAGGGGGAGAGGGTTATTTGCAATTCACACTTTCCACTTTCATCTCTTCTTCTCAAGTAATTTCCGGCAGATTTTTCTGTTCAGTAAAGCATTACCCTGAAATCTCTTTTCGTCCTTCTTCCACCATGTCTTCTCATGATGCTGATGACCAGAAGACTGCTGGCGAATGCCAGTGCTCTCTTCCCGTCGATCTGTACCAGTATATCATCAGGAAGTTCATGCTCGAGTCTCTCGAGCCTGAGTTTCCTGAACCCCACCATACTGTGTACGATGCCCCTAGTGGCAAGATCGGGGTTTATGCTGCATTCTTTGTCTACGGGAACCTTAGGTTTCCGTTGACAAAGTTTGTGTACCGTGTCCTAGAGAGGCACGGTGTGCACCTGACAGAGGTGCACCCCATGGCCATTGCCAAGGTCCGGCACTTTGAGTGGGTGTGCCGGATACTGGGCTTTGAGCCCCTCGTTGATCGCCTGATGACCTTCTATACATGGAGGTGCATCCAAGGGTGGTACACTCTTACAACCCGTATCAAGGGTTTAAAGATCTGTACCACCGAGCGGAGTCTTCGCTCATGGAGAAGAGAGTTCTTCTTCATATCCGCTCGCGCCATCCCCATCGCCATGAAGTTCAAGAATGGCCAGGCGCTTCCGAACCTTCCCGCCCTCAACTACGAGGAGGCGGAATGGTTCTCGAAGATTTCCCGGGTCCAGTCCCCGGTTTTTCCGTTTTCCGGAGTCGGCGATGGTGATGTTGGGGATGAGCCGGGTGTGGAAGGCGGCGAATGCGGATAAGGTTCCGATCGTCCTTGAATATGGTTCGAACTCTGTCCCTTATGGTACGTCTTGTTTCATTTTGCTGACTTCGATTTTTACTAACTTTCTTGTTGATTTCAGAGGGGAACGATCTTCAGTCGCTCCTGAACCCGCGGGAGGAAGATGGTCCTGCGCGGATGGGTACTCGTGCTCTGGACGAGAACGAGTTGCCCATCTTAGAGCAGACCGCGGGTCGGTTCGTGGAGGTTTACCCGCCAGGCCAAGAGATCCTGAGCCACCGACGGCCAGGTAAGCCTATCTTCTACCCTGAACCTCTCAATGCTGTGCCTGCTGCTGGAGTTCATGACATTTCTTCTTCTGAGGAATCCGCAGAAGGTCCGCCACTGGTGCGGAAGAAAAAGGCTGCCGTCGGGAAGGGCAAGGAGAAGGTGGCCTCTACGGCCGACCCGGTAGTCCTATCTGACTCGGAGTCAGATAATGCAGAGGTGGCGGGGAAGCCCGGTGGTGAGGAGACCACTGCTCCGGAGGCTGCAGGTGTTACCTCCGGGGAGGCAGCGACGACGACGGTTACCGGTGTCAAGAGGCCGGCTCCATCGGGTTCGCCCCCGCTCGTCCGTGCGTTCAAGCTCAAGAAACCCCGTGAGTACCCCCATAATTCTTGTCTAAATTTGTTGTTTCAAATAAATTTTTCTAACACTTTTGCTTGTGCAGGTGTGGATGTTGACGCATTCCAGGGTGGAGTTGGAGCAAGTGTTCCCCCGCCAATGACGGTAGGCTTGGTCAGCCTTCCCGAGGCGTCGACCCAGGCGTCTGCTTCCGCTGGTTCCAGCCTTCCTGAGGCTGTTCCAGCTGAGAAGGTGTCTCCGCCGGCCGTGAGTGCAATTTTTACAGCATCTTTCACGGAGCCGGCGGTTACTGTTGCTGAGGAGGCGGTGCCAACAACGGCTACCACAGCGGCTGCCACTATACCTGCGCCACCGGCACCGACGGCCGGACCATCAGGTACACGCCGGGCTTTCCGCCGATCTATGCCACCTTCCCGTCTGCCTGACCTGTTGGATGGATTTCCTTTAGGTTCAGGTGATGGGTTTGGCGGCTATCGGCCTGTTATTGACCCTACAGGTACGTAGGGTTCTTTTTTTTTCCCTTATATATTTTTATCATCTTTTCCTAACTGCCTTTGTTTCTTTTGCAGTGTCGGATTCCAATGAAGTGTATGTTCCAAGATGGAACATACGCCGAGGAACAACCCTTCGCACCCCTGTGGAGTGCGTGGACTGGGCTCGCCACGCTGCTCCTCCTGGTGCGTTGGGGGAAGCCATGGCTAGCTACCAAGAGGGTAGGCTAACCAATGAGCTTCGGGTTCTCCAGGCCCGGACGCAGCCCCGCGTCGAGCTGCTTTGTCGTGAAAACGACAAGTTAAAAGCAGCTCGCGCCAAAGATGTATCTGAAGCGCGGGCTCTTCGGGAGGAGAACCGGCAGTTGGCCGCTGCCGCAGCCGAGAAGGAGAAGGCATTCAAGGCCCTCGAGGTTGAAGTCCAGGCGCGACTCGAGGCCCGCTCCAAGGCTGCCCAAGCTGTGAATGAACAGCTTCGGCTGGCCAAGGAGACTGCGCGAAACTCAACTGAGAGGGCTGCCAAGGCTGAAGCTGTTGCTGAGCCACTTCGCGAAGAGAATGAGCAGCTTAAATGCAAATTAAAGGCTCTTCAGCATGCTCATGACGCCTTGGCAATGGAAGACGCCAAGAAGCTGCAAGAGATTCTTGACCAGAGGGGGGTGCTTGACCAAACCGAGCGGAAGCTTAAGGGCGTCGAAGAGGCTGCCGCAAAGGAAGTATTACTTGCCAATCTGAACCAAAGCGAAGCCGAACGCGCCCGTGACGAAGTGCAAGCTACCCTCCAATGGCTACTTCGAGAAGCGTTGCCTCAGGTATCCTCTTTTTTTTTTTCTTTTCTACTTGTAATTAGAAAATGTTCTAACTTGTAATTTTCTTTTGTAGGTTGTGCGTCGGGTCCTTTCAGAGACCTCTTACGACGATGCAATGAGCGCAGCCCTCAACGCTTCTCATGAGGATGGGGAGAAGACTGGTTTCCTGCTTGGTCTAGGGTTTGCTGAGAGAGGCTTTCCGCCCTCCAACTTCCCTTTATTCAATGTTAATACTGAAGTTGCTTATGACCAAGCTGTGAACCAGTATGCTGCCTTCCCGCATCCAGTGGTGGAGAAGGTGAATGAAGCTGCTGCTGCTGATGATGGGCTAAACATCCTTAAGGCTTTCCTTGGGCAGCCACGCTCAGACGGTGCTGGTCCAAGCAGAGGTGGCCCTGAAGCCTGATCCTGAAGATCTCTTCCCACCGTTAGGATAGACAGCTTTGTATAGATTTCTTTTAGGCGGGTAGTTACCCGGCCACTGTTGTAATACATCATTGAAATATTAATCTTTTTGCGTATAAGACTGTTATTTCCTTCTTTGGGTTCCTTGCTTTATAAACTTATGACTTGCATACTTAGTTTAAATTAGCAATTTTCCAAGTGTTCAGAATAAGAACCTTTGAACGTGGTTGATAGTGGGTTAAAGTTTCGCTTCCTCCTTCGTGATTGTGCGGGTAGAACCGTCACTTGCACTTGGTAGGATGGCTAAACTTTAACTTTTATCTAACCTGCGTGTTGGTTTTTCATCTTTTGAGGATAAGTTAACCTTTGAACGTGGTTGATAATAGGTGAAGTTTTGCTTCCTCTTTCGTGATTGTGCGGGTAGAACCGTCACTTGCACTTAGTAGGATGGCAAGACTTTACCCTTATCTGACCTGCGTGTAGGTTTTTCTCATCTTTTTAAGAATTTTGTTTTGAACCGTTCGATGCGCGGTTGTTGGTGCAGTTCCCTCGAATGATTCATGCGGGATAGACCGGCACTTTCATTTAATGGGATGAACTCCTTCAACTGACCTGCGTGAAGGTTTGCCACGTTATTGGGTTCGTGCGGGTAAGACCGCCTTCCCACGCAACGACTTCACGTGATATGAATGTCGTCCAGTGTTGGATAGTTTTAACCGTTCGACGCGCGGTTGTTGACAGGTTATTATTCAGTTTCCTTAATGATTCATGCGGATAGACCGGCACTTTCATTTTTGGGTGCTGAATTTTTTCCCCTTCAACTGACCTGCGTGAAGGTTTGTTACGTTATTGGGTTCGTGCGGGTAGGACCGCCTTCCCATGCAATGACTTCCCGAAACTATGCGGTGAAAACCGGCATATTAGTGTCCAGAAAAGTATAAATGTAAAATCATCAGCTTCGATGTTCTAGGGAGAATCATTTCCATTAGAAGTGGCTCTTGGCCTTTTCTTTACAAATTGGAATTGATTTACATGCAAACTGTGTAAATGAGCTCCCTTCCATGTTGTTGGGATGGGAGCGCCATCGAGCCGACACGCACCTGTTTCGGGATCTCGTTCTTTACGCAGCATGTAGTCTCTATTGAAGCTGATTTTTTATTCGTGTTTACCCCAGCCGTGGTTCCACACGCACCTGCCTGCCTGCTTAGCTTTTATTTCGCCACGAGGTGCGCGAGCGTCCCATCTCTGACGAATGTTTCGACCATGTCTTTTACGTCTATGCATTCTTCAGTGTTGTGGCCTTTTGTTCTGTGATAGTCACAGTACTTGCTCCGATCAGCATCGTGACGATGTCGGATTTCTGGAGGCTTTGGCCATGGGAGCTCTTCATTAGCAAATATGTCAGTGACGCTTTTGGTAAGTGGCGTCCATCTGGGGTTCCGGTGCGGCTTTACATTATCCCTTTCACCCAATCGGTGTTGTAAGCCGGATGAGGTGTCAAAGTTTACCCTTGACTGCCAAATGCCTTGCTTCCGTTTTTTGTTCAATCGGGCGGTGAGGACGTTGTCCTCTCTCGTCCTCTGGGTGTAAAGGTTTGTGTTCTGCGGAAGGTCTCTACCCAGTTGCTTCTCTGTTTCCGCATAGCGTTTGGCTGCTGTCATGATGCCATCCCATGTGGATGGCATTCCATCTTTACCCGTTAGGGTGCGGATAAGCTCTGGGTCTTGCGCGCCCTGGATGAAGGCTGCGCGAACAAGATCCTCGCTGATATTGCCCAAACTTAACTTCTTTGAGTTGAAGCGAGTGATGAAGTTTGGCAGAGATTCATCTTCTTCCCGTGTGCATTTGAGGATTGTCCATTGCTCCTCGGTATACTTTCGCTGCTGGCTGAAGTGTTGGCTAAACTTCTGCTGGAAGTCTGCCCAGTCGTAAATGTGGTTAACCGGTAAACGATCAAACCAAGCCCTAGCAGCCCCCACCAGCGTCATTTGGAACATGTAACACCACGTAGGTTCCGTCCAATTGCTAACGGTTGCCCCCGCTATGAACCTGTTCAAATGATCGTCTGGATCAGATAGGCCGTCATATGTGCCTATGTTAGGCATTTGTTTAGCACTTTTCGGGGCAATTGCTTCAGCAATGTCCCTTGCAAATTTGGACGTTCCTGCATTTGTAACGTTTGGTCTGAACGTTTTAGAGAAGTCTCGTGGACTTCCATCTATGCTTTTTGGTTTGAAGGCTTGTCCAAAATGCCTTTTCGGTTGGGTTTTCGTTTCTTTACGCTTCCCTTTTGCCTTATGACGAGGGTTCGCGTCGGAGTCGGATTCCTCCGAGTCATCCTCCCAGTATTCGAATTCGTCGGCCTGTTGCACGGAACGCAAGCGTTCGTTCAACTCAGCCTGAAATTCCTTTTGTCGTGCCTCCGCCCATGCCTTGACTTCGTCGAGAGTCTGGCGGGGGAGTCTTCGTTTTTCAAACTGGGTATCGGTGGATCCCAGTAGGCGGTCATTTACTGCACTTGCCCCTGCTTTAGTAAGTGGGGTAGTGTTCGTAAAATTTACTTCACTTGCTCCGGCTTCGGTAGCCGGAGTAGTGTTTGTAAAAACTGTGTTGCCGGTATTCCCCCCAATAGCTGGGGTTGTGGTTACCGGAATTTCTCTAACCATCTTTTGTATAAAGTTTTGAAAAAACTGGAGAAAATTGTAGTTCTAGCTTTATGCACGGATGGCGCCAATGAAGAAACACTAACCGGACCCCGGGCAGGTTACTGGTAACCTGGGGGTTGGAGAGATGTTTCCCACGAGGGGTTAGACCCTTGGAAGATGGTTCTTCTGATAACCTGCAAAACAGACACCGTGAGCTCGTCACTGAGAAGGGGGGGGGGGGGGTTCCTCCTTGTGACCACCCTCCGGCGTGAGAATCAGACTAGATTGCTCTTTAAATATAAAAGTATATTAAGAGATTGCTAGAGCAGATATCAGGTATAATATGATGATAATGTAGTAAGATATGATAAGATGAGATGATCATACCATTTGTGGTATTTATAGTCGAAGGTAGGTTTCCAAGGGGTTTAGCCGGCCCAACACGCTACCAACTGTAACCTATGCACGTGCCCTGCCTGTGAGTGGTGGATAGGTAGCGTCTGACACAGAGCAGGCGTGTCGTGCACTCTTCCTCTTCTGCCAACTACAGGCTAGGCACGTGGTATGGCAGGAGTTGGTGGGTAGGCGGCGGCTATTGGTCACAGTGCTGTGGCGTGCTGTCTGCCATGCTGCTGTCAGTGAGCTGTCGCATTCTTGGTCAGATCTTTTGTCTGTACCTCGTCAGGTATCACACAAAAGATCCTCCATCATACGGACTGGCTCATTTAGGCGGGAGTTTTCCCCCTCCCGCCTTTGCTCATTCCTTCAGGTGACACTGGGGAGAGTTAAGTGCCTAGTGCGTGTAGCCATGCTGCGCGGGTGGCCTTCCCTCATGGCTTGTATCCGAGGCTGCGGGAACAGGCGGAGTCCTTCACCATGGGAGGCATTTCCTGCGGGACCAGCTTGCATACTGCGCGTAAGGACGTCACTTCTCTGAGCATGGTTGGTCCTGCGGATCCAGTTGGTCTCTGCGCAGACGTCCCTGTTTAAGGTGAGTCTTGCGGGTCCAACTGGGCTCTGCTGGGACCTACCTCTTCACTTAGGAAAGTCAAACCTTGTGTTTTAATTGCTTAATGTTGTGCAAAGTCATAGTTTGACTTAGGAAAGTCAAATTTTGTGTTTCAATAAGTTAACCATATACATAACCAAGATTAAGGTCAATCATTGTGTCTGGATTTAAGTGTAATAAACAGGTTTAATTGAAGGTCAACGAGTTAAATAAGGCCAAACAAGAAAAGCCAAATGTTAGTTTTTATATTTGGAGGAAAAAATCAAAAAACTAAACTGAAATAGGGTTCGAATTGTAGCCGTTATCAGACCGCGGGGTTTTAAACTGCAACAGTATTAATGTCTTTTCACACGAAAACTAACTTTGGAATAGACCACCACATGGACCATAATTACGAAAAAACCACAATGGGGTTGAAAGCTGCGCTTTAGGTTTCATTACATAGAGCAAAAGTCTAATAATAATAATAATTTTCTAATACATTTTTAGTGGTTTAAAATTCTTCTTTACTCGTACCCAATTAAAAACATCTACATCTAGAATCAATACTTCACACTTTTTTTCTTACACTCCTTTTGTTGAATTCATCTAGAATCTGATTCCTCTTTTCAATGATCAAACCCACCAAAAAACCAATTAGAACCCAGATTCTTACAACCAGATATAATAAATCCAAACTCACATACCACAACAAACACACAAATGGGGTGGTTCATAAGAGACCGAAGATCAGGGCTAAGCTGGGCTGACCAGGCCCTTGGTTCAATATCCGCACCACCCATGCAGTTGCTAGCCTTTTTGGGTTTAGTCATACTCTTGGTGTCCATGTCTACTTACATCGAGTTCAAGGTTCATATTGAAAAGGAAAAGATGGCTCTTAAGTTATTCTTTTACTTGTTGCCACTCGCTTTGTTTCTTATAACCTATGTCACTATGAGGCACCGATTGCCATATATGGTTCATGCCGCGAGTCTGTCAGTGGACTCTGGAAAGCAAGATGGATGCTCGCCATGGGGGGTGGCGTTCCTGGTCGTTTTGGTTTTGGTTTTGGTCAAGTTTCATTCATCTGTTCAGTCGGGTTGGTTTTGATACATACGCTAGGACCAATGGATGATGGTTGGTGTTTTTGACACGTGTTGTTGATTGTAATCGTTGGAAGGAAATATATATAGAGTAGAGATATGGGATGAGTTTTGCTGATTCTTTAAACTATTGCTTTTTTTATTTTTGTATATGGTTTAGACCGTAAACTTTAGCAACTGCATAGCTTAGCTGTAGGGCTATTCAAAAAGCTCGTGCCTCGTAGCTTGATAGATAAAAACTCAAATAAAACTAGTTAAAAAGATTTGATTTGAAATGACCTGAGGGAGCCGGCTCATTCTTGTAACTGAGCCAAGCTCAGCTCAACTCGTTGGCTCGCTCTTAGATCAATGTTTAAGTCTTTACTTTGGACTGATTGGCACAATTCCTTTTAAGTTGTTTGTTGTGGCTTTTAGTTGCTTGCTAGTTTTGCCTTCTAATGAAAGTCGCCGTTAGAAAAAAAAATCTATGTTCAAAATCAAATTCTTCTATTACCATAGTAATGCACCATCTGAAACTAACAATAATGCACTATCTTAAACTAACATATTGCTAGTGCGACCTACATGGTACATTTATTCACATTTATTTCACTTGGTTGGAAACCATATACCCTTTCGTTATAAAAGCTTATTCTTTGGAGGAATCAAATTCTTGGACTTCCATTATAAATACTTCTATAAATTAATTTTTTTCTGTGAACTTCTAGACGCTTATATTCCAAACTGAAATATCACAAGTTATTTTAAAAATCCGTTGATATTAATAACGATTCATATGTCCATCTACTTTCTACTCCTAACATACACTAAGATCTATGTAATGATTTGAACCTTTGTCTTCTTTACAAATGACAAAAGCTCTACCATTCATTGATAGCTATAAGCATTTTTAATCAAAGAAGCTTTGACATGGTGCCATGGTGCTATTATGGTGGTAAAATGGTGTCTAATACTTTAATTGTATGAGGTTGAGGGTTTAAGTTTTGTGATGAACAATGGTATTTATAATTTTAGAAGTATAATCGGTGAGCAATGGTATTTATAATTTTACCCGCTAAAAAAATTTATATATATTTTAGTGATATATAACGTTAATAGAGTTGAGCACATTCATTCAATTCTTCTACATTTTGTAAGAGACTAGAATACTATTATCCCCATAAACGATAAATCTAACTTGGCTTGTAGGCTTAACAAATATATATTCTCTAATACGCTTTCATAGTCGAAGCGGGAGAGAATCGAATGCGCAGACTCAGAACAATAAAAGACATAAGAAATAAAAATAAAATGCAGCTTCGATTCCAATACAAGATCCGTGTGACAGAATTTTGGTTGAGTTTGTGCAAACAAAAAACCCATAATCAGACTTAATCATTTTGAGACCTAAAATTAAGTATATGAGGATTTCAAAACATTAAAAAATATATATACGTATACCCTTTTATCAAATTTCAAGTTATAGGTTTCATTTTAGGGGTATATTTTATAAATGGGACAAAAATAAGAATGTCAGAAGGATTTATAGAAAAAAAAACCCTTAAAAATAAAGAAAAATAAAGAAAAATTAAGAAAAAAAATCATAAGTCAAAATTTAATAAAATAACAAAAAAAGGTAAAATCATAAAAATATTTCCACCGTCTTCAGTGGCTTTTTTTCCTTAACATTGTGTCATTTTTTTTTGATATTATGTTATATTACTCAACATTGTGTTATATTTTGCGATTATTTGTATCTTTTTTATTTATAATTGCGGTTTTTGGTTTATTTTCGTCATTGTGTCTTTTTTTTTCGCATTGTGTCTTTTCGTCGTTTTTTTGGAACATGAATGAAGGGGAACAACTTTAGTTTTTTTTAATTTTTTATTTATATTTTGAGTAATAATAATAATAATAATAATAATATAATTATAATAACAATAACAATAACAATAATAATAATAATAATAACAATATTATTATTATTATTATTATTATTATTATTATTATTCCACGAATACTTCCCACACTTCACATTTTTGTTTCATTTTACATTTTAACTTTTTCCTTATTTTAATCTTATGTTACCTTATATGATTTAAAAAGATTTGAGAATTGGAAATTTTGGATACATCTACCTATTCTAATAAAAAAAAATAATTTTGACACATGTCATCACCATGTTTCATCTAATAATTTTTTCCCCACCAAAACTCCATCACTTTTATATCTTATAAATTAAGACATTTAATTAAAATTAATATATATTTTCTATATATAAGTTAGATAAATCTTATATTTAAGTTCAAAATTCAGTTATAAAAGTCAACCTAAGTTTCCTTATCTTCTCCAAATTTAAGTTGTTTTTATTTTATATAAAATCAAATTTATTTAACTAATATAATTTATTTCAATAAACAAAAAGATTAGTTTGTTAATAACATATACAATTCATATTACAATAGTAAAAAAAATGAAAACATTATATTAAAAAATATTTGATTTAAGTAGTTTCATTTTGAGTTCTCATAGTGTTCCTTGGAGTTTAACAATATTTGTTTGATTTTATTTTCATTACTTTGATTTTGAATATGTTTTGACAAGTTTGCTTATTATTTGATGAGTAAAGTGCTAAAATCGTCCCTGAGGTTTGAATCAATTATGCGAATTTCGTCCAAAAATCTTTTTTTGTGCAACCGAGCAATTGAGGTTTCTCAGCTCTTGCCAGCTACATCCAAATCACTAACTTCGTTAGATTTTTAGCGTTAACTCAGGGGTACTTTGGTCTTTTTAATTATTTATTTATTTTACTATTTTTAACTTAATAACCAACTTTGTTTTAATAAATATTACACACACACACATATATATATCACACACACACACACACACACACACACACATATATATAGGGTTAGGTTAGAATAAAGCCACTTGAGTTGTAAAAACTCTAGAAACTCATTCTCAACCATATGTTTTTAATTAAAGATTAAATTTTATGGTATACAGTAAAAGTTAATAAAAAAAATGTAAACACTTTATCTCTCCTAAAAACATATATAAAATTTAGTAAAAAAATATTAAAAAATAGCAAAACATTTTTTTTTCATGTTTTCGATGTTTTGTATTAAATGTAACAATATATATTATATGTAACGAAAAAAAAAGATGTTACATAGGGTTTTCATTCTATACTTTGCCTGTATATATATATACTTTGGAAAAAAAAATCTTTCCGCAGATTATTCCCATCGTTAGCTTCTTCCACCACCAAATACATCTCTATCTAATATCTACAATGTCACTCTTTCTCTCTTAAAACTAGGGTCGGATCTTATCTCAATCATCGGAAAATGAACATACAACAATCGATCTACTCCGGAACCCTCAACCGCTGCTTGATCTGAATCTTAAACTTGTCGGTGCCGCTCGTCAGACTTTAAAACACTGCTGCCGCCGCTTGATCTGAACCTAAAACTTGTCGTCGCCGCTTGTCGGCCTTTGAACCACAGTTACTGCTTCTGGATCTTTCGAACCACCGTTTTTGGTTCGATTAATTCGTTCCCGATTTTCTGGCCATGCATTCCGGCCGCCTGAACCATCTCAGCGACTCCAAACACGTCAAATTGATAACAAACCAAGCGTTCCGGACACCCGAACCATTCCGACGAGTTTCCGGTACCTTACCAAGGATTCATCTGAGATAATTTTTCTACCATTCTACTCGTCTCTGAGTTCTGATTAAGAACCCTAATTTCTCGAGTGTTAATTGTGATAGTCAAAAAGGAATTTTGGCCTTAAATTTGAGAATTTTAGGGTTGATGGTGGAGTGATTGTGTCCCTGGTTTAGAGAGAAGGAGGGAGAGAGAGAAGAAACATCTTTACATATATTTTTATTGTATTGTAAATAAGTCACACATGTAGCTATATACTTTGTACATCAAATAAAAAGACCAAAATGCCCTTTGTATTAACAGAAAAAATGGACGGAGTTAATGATTTGGACGATATTGGCAACATTTGGGAAACCTCAATGGTCTAATTGCAAAAAAAGAATTTTTTGGATGAAATTCGCAAATATGACCAAACCACAGGGACCATTTTGGCACTTTACTCTTATTTGATTCATATGATTATTAGGGTTTTTTTTAATATTTTGTTGCATTGATTCGTACTTAATTCTCATATTGAATGTATTTTTATCTTAATTGAATTGTTTTATTGTTGTTTTCATGTTGTGAAGTTAGGTAGAATAAGCTAAGCTACATAGTTAACTAAAAGAAAACAAGTCGAAAATAATCCAAAATATGTATTTAAATGTACAAGTACATTTTAATGTTTTCTATGAAAAAAAATATAACTTTGTTGTGTTATAGGTTGTATATTTAGCACATTATTTATCGACATTATGTTATTTTTAAAATTTATTTAGTAGGTTCCACTAATTTTGATTTCAATGACATAGTTGGTATTTAGTTTTAAATTTCAGTAATAAGAATAAGAAATATTATGTAATATATTTTTTTTTATATAATTATATACTTATTGATTAACTTTATTTGTAAATTTATTATTTAGATCATCCCGTGTAATACACGGGGTCTAAAACTAGTTAAAATATAATAACAAAAATAAAAGTAATTGTCACACTTAAAAAAATTATTACAAATACAAATATATACACTTCATCCAAAAACAAACTCATTTAAGCCATTCTCAAACAAAAACCTATTTCAACCAAAAAAATAAAATAAAAATGAATTCTTCTTCTTCAACCGATGATACGGATATTTTTTTTTCACGCAATGGAGTTTACGGCCGTACATGATTTATTAGGTAACGAGCAAACATCGCCTACACTAACACGAAAAGCTCGGTTGAATCGAGATCATAAAGGCGCACAAGAGTGTGAAAACTAGATATTTTAGTTATTTTTAAAGTTTTAGTTTATTTCATAATTTTATTTCCAGTGTTTAAGGTTTAGTTTATTTATTAATGTTTAGAATTATATATAATATAAATTGTATTAAAAAAATAGAAAATGGAGAATGTTGGAGAATGAGGCAAGTGGCGTATACCCCTATGTTGAAGGGTGATGTTGAGTGATGGGGGAGCGCTTACATAGCGAGTGAGAAAAATGGTGTTGAGGGGTGCATACCATTAGTAGGGGTGTGCATGAGTCAGTTTGGGGTGGTTTTGATCTAAAACCATAACCACAACCGACACATTATGACGATTTTGATTAAACGGTTTTGAAGATTATAACGGACAGTTTTGAGACGTTTAATCATGATCAAAACAATGTACCTGGGCCTAAAACTTTGATACCAAACATTACAAAAACAAAAAAACATGTTTTTATCTAAAATCATACAAAATAAAAAATTGAAAATTATTAACCAAACAATATTTTATAGAAACCCTTACAACTAGTCTTAGCCTGGTATTACATTCACTGTTGTACGATTTATATCAAGCAAATAGAAAAGCACATGAGCTATACCTATATGTTTAGTTAATATCAAACATCAGTGATATTCAGCATTTATATATAGGGCAGCATTTATATATAGGGGTGTTCAGTGTAACACCCTCAATTTTAAACTAATAAAGTTCTACCTGAGGCGTGTGACATACTAGGATCTACTCACATTTCATACTGAACAACCATTTAATAGGGTAAAAATATCATTTAATAAAACTCATTAATGTGAGTAAATAGAATTTCAGTGTAAGTTACGTTTGCATAGGTGTAAAACAACCAGGGAAAATTTCATAGAATAGTAACCAACTTTTAAAAGTGTTCCAATTAGGTCAATGATGCATATTTTACCCAAATCAGGTCACTAAATCTTCAAATCAAGTCTCACCGATTTTTTTGTGCGTCAAGAAAGAAATGGACGATAAGATGAGTGGGTTGGAATTTGCAATATATGTAGCTAAATTTAGAAAATAAAAAAAAAAACGTTAATTATATTAAAATTTAAAAATAAAAAATAAAACTCACGTCGCCACTCCGCGTCAACTTCAAAAAAAGATAAAAAGATTTCCTATGTGAAATAAAAAAGAAAAAGGCTAAAAAAACATGTTAAAACCTTTAATTTAATCAAACATGAAAGTTGAGTGACTTAATTGAACACTTTTAAAGTTGAGGACCTAATTGGAATACTTTAATGTTGGTTACTATTCTATGAAGTTGCCCCCAAACAACTACAAGTTGTAAATAACTAATTCACAGTTAAATTCCTAGACACTATAATTCATGTAACCAAAAGAAGCTTGGTTGTTTAATAAAAGTTACTCAACCACAGTACAATCTGTACTCCTGATATACACCATAGTGAGCTGAGAAAGACATACTAAAAAATGTCAACATAATGGTTGGTGAGTTCACAGGTTTGTGTATAAAAACAAGTTCTTTGAATAAGTAGATAATGTAAGCATTGTCTTATCACTAGTTAATTACGCTAGTATTCATGATACAATAGTGTAGTGTCCATTGCCACCGAAGCTGAAATATTGGTTTGCGCCTCCCACCAAGTCTATACCCTGACTTGGTAATACTTAGGTCAATGTTACACATGTCTGACATCCAGTCGAGTTTCAACGCGGATGGGGTTTGTCAGACCCAATAGTACTACACTACTACTTAATACTACCTAGCTGGTTAACCTTGGTTAACGGTCCAATACGTGTGAGGACTTTCAGTTTATAAGTCCACTAGGTATTCATACAATAAAAACAATCTACAAGATCCGAAAAGGTTTGTGCATGCTCTCTCCCCAAAAAGGAGTAAGTAAAGAGAGGGACATTGAAACTCATCTCGAAAGCATTCTAAAAACAAAGTCAACTGCAAAGGCGAAGAATCTCGTACAAGTATCATAAAGTGTACAAGTACATAAGTAATGTGTAGTGGTATAATCCCTGGTATCTAAACAATCTCATTGTTTAATAATGTTTGTCCAAAGTTTGACTTTGTTGACTTTGACCAATTTTGACTTTTCTTAAATTTGACCAAGTTTGACTTGTTGACTTTGACAAAGTTTGACTTTGACAAAGTTTGACTTTGTTAACCTTTGACTAACAGGTCCAACTTTGATGACAGTTGACCAAAAGGTTGATCGAGTTAACAGTTGACCAAAGTTTGACCAACAAAAAAAATATTAGGATTATTCGATTTGATTAACATGAAAATTCGTTATTCGATTCAATGAACACCCTACTTATATATCAAGCTGCAACAATACACATTCATGAGTTATGCTTATTAGTTCTACATACGCATAGCTGCAACAATCAGTCATGGTAAATAAAACCAACAAAAAAAACTATAACTTTAAGGGTTACTAAAGAACAAGAACATAATCAAGTGAATAGACAACCCAAAGCCAAATCAAGTGTAAAAAAACAATAACAATGAAATCAATGATTGATACCGCTTATTGATGTGCTTAAAGTAGTTTAATATTATTAACTAAAATTACGCTAATCTAAACACTAAGTAATAAATTCTAGACTCTTAAACTTAACTAAACTACTAATCGGCAAGTGAACCGGTCAACTCTAGTACAGCTAACTAAGTTCCGATATCGAACCCACGAGACTCTTTTAATTATGTATACTAGCTAAATAAGACTCAACTACATACACGACTATTTATTTATTATTTGTTTAAGGGGGGTTTTACTAATAAACTAATTTAACTAATTAAGAAAAATAAAGACGACTAAACTTAGAATTTGGACTCAATTCAGATGATGATAAGATAACTACCTAGGCTAGAATCCCCTAAATTTCAGTTGTTAATTAATCGGGAAAATATTTAGTTATGGACTGGAATCGTAAAATAGACATATAAGAGAAAACCATAACATGACCCCTGACCCTTCTTAAGAGACACCCATCGGTTTCTAATAAGTTTTAACGCACACCAGTATTAAAATTCAAGTTTCTTTACGGTCACCTAATTATTTATGACATAGTTCCTTTATCGAAATACTACCTTACAGCGCGGAAATCAAATGCAGTTTAATATATTTAATTGATTTAATAGACAATCATTAAATAATCAAACTTAGACGGACTCCTTACGAAGAACTAAATCTAGCAATATCAAATAACAAAAGATCTATCAATAACCTAACACTTTACAAATTTAGGTTAGCAGTACACTTAGGTTTATTTAATTAATAATTATTATTCCTATGATCTAATCACGAATCAATCATAAAGTAGTCAAAAACACAAAGTAGATGACATAATAGCAACCTATCATAAATGACAAACAATAATCAAGGCAACTATGGAATAATAATAATTAATCAAACAATCCTAAATATCCATACGCATCAATTTAATATAATTAAACCTTTTACTAAATCATAAAACCATAACGCTAAATAAATCCCAAATCAAAACACAACGTCAAAGTAGGTTCATCATAAGCCTAGACAGTCTATAATGTTTAGCCTAACATCATAAAATAAAACAAAACGGTAATAAAGGAAATCATGGCGAAAATAAATAAGAACGGAAGATTAAAGGCGATAAACCCGTGGTCTTCGTCCTTGGATGATAAACACTTCGCCGGCTGATTACTTGCCTTCAAACCCTCCAAAAGATCACCTCTTGAGCTCCCAAATTCTTCCAAGTCGGCTAGGGTATTTAGGTTATGATTAGGGTAAAGTTTATGGGTGTTTATATAGACTTTCGAGGCCCATAAATTTAAAATTAGAGAAGTTCTGGAAATCTAAGCCTATAAAATTAATATTTGTGGAAGATTCTAGAAATATGAGCCCGTAGACTTAATATTTGTAGAATATTCTAGAAAACTGAGCCCAAAGTGCCGCGCTACGGGCCTTCTCCGATTTTGCTTGTTTTCGCTTGTTCTTCGCCCTCTTTTCGACATGATTGAAACCCGGAACCTAAAATATACAAATACGTTAGTAATATACAAATCGTACATAAAATCAAACAAAACTAATTAAATATTACATAAAATAAACAAGGGATTTATATATATATTTAGCCTTATATCAAATATCCCCACACTTATCTTTTTTTCATCCCTGAAAAACTCTAATTGCAATGGGATCAGAATCGGAGAAATACGGTCTTAAAAACATATTAGGTTATCTTAAAATTTAGAACAACACAAAAACTTCGATCACCGATATTGCTGTTCACCTAAACCCATGCCGTTGTCTTTAACGGGACAAGTAAGATCCAACTATTTATTATTATTATTATTATTATTTTGTATATAATCTTGTGGAACCCACAGTCAAGACCCATTTTATTTTAGATTTTACCGGGTCAAACCACCCCAACTTGACTTAAACCTCATAAATAGCAGATTGAAGCACTGTTGCACAATTTTCATGAATAGCTAAGACGATCAAGGATATTGTTTATCCACCTAAATTTAAACATCAAAGTCTATCAAGCAGCCATTAGATACGATTAAGGTTCAATTATTCAACTAACTAGCTAGTGTTCCCCACTACATGACATACCCCGTTATCAAGCAATACCTCGGATCCATTACCATCCGTGATTTTACAAGTTTCCATCTGTCGGTTTACATACGTTGTGTCTCTAGTTGATCCTGTTCTTAATGGTATGGGAAGCAAGTAAGAGGACCACATATGACTAACAGCGGGATGATCACTGGATCATCAAGATTTTACTTTACTGTAATTGATGTAAGTGAGTGTAATGATTGTAGTAAACTGCGGGTTTATGCTTAAAAGCTAAATATCCGAAGATACCCATATGAACAACCGTAAAACGACCCATGGTCTCCGAACCTGAGGCATCCCATCAATACAGGATTTAAGGCTATAAAACCATACGCCTATGAAGTGTTAACCACTAAAACTAGAAGTGCAAGTTTTAAGTTTATATCACCGGCTACACGGCATACTCTAACGTTAAACCTATCCAAGCATCGTATGATGGCGTTCAGATTTCTATAAAATTCATAATTTTCTACAATCAAACTAAAAATGAGGCTTGAGTATGGCCTGACCTTTCATTTCGTATTTTATACAGACTTAACATTTTTCCCACTAAAAATCATATTTTATCGTTTAAAAACCAACTATCAAACTGCCGTTTCATTCTCAAGGCTGAGCCTACCTACACATCCCAAATGAAGTACGTGTTCTTTAATATATATCTTATTATTAGTAGTTTGAAAAACCGATTCCCGATAAGTATCCCCATCTCCCATTTATACGCAAAAAGAAACAAAATCAAATGACATTTTTTTTATTTTTTAATTTTTTTAATATAATTAAAATTTAATTACGACTCAAATATCCTATCCCCACACTTAAATTTAGCATTGTCCTCAATGCAAGGATAAGGACTAAAAATAAAAAGAAATTTGAAATATAAAAACTAAAAACCTAAAAACCAAAAAAATAAAAATAAAAATAAAAATAAACAAGCAAGACAGATAATGGAAAAGACTTAGCTGGTAATATGCGCATGAAAATATGGTGCCAAAGTCTTCTTCCATAGCTGCCCTCCAACTCCGAACGTGCTCAGCAAACGGTATCTCCTCTTCTCACACACGAACGGAAGCGGCAAAAACAACAAACAATGTCTAAAAATATCTTATCAATTTGATAGATGTTAAACTTTCAAAGTCACCAGACCAACCAACCCTAAACAATATATAATATGAATAATAGCAGCAAATAGATAAATAAAAAGTATGCGGCTCTTGCTGCTCCATCCCCACACTTGAATTTTGCATTTTACTTCATGGGGATCTTCTATCTCAAAACCTACAAAACTTAAAAACACAAAAACAAAGAAAAACTACAAAAGACTATGTTAGTGACTCTATAAGTTATACAAACTCCACGGAACCTCCCCACACTTGAACTTAATCAGTTCCACCCGTTCAGTTCCACCCGGTACTTGTTAAACATTAAAATGTTATTAGTGGAATTGAAAAATGATTTTAAAAACCTGAATGGGTCAGACCACTAAAATTTAAACTTACCTGGCATGAACCGAATGCATGACATGTATCGAGAAGACTGGTTGACGCTTGAACTTCAATGGCTTCCTTTTTCCTGTAGACCATCTTCTGACTTGTAAATTATTACGGTTCACAGATGCTCTTCTCTTCGCCTTCTCCCGTGGTTTTGATTTATGAGCGACATTATTTATAAGTGTCACGGGCCAGCTGTGATGCTCTTCCACTACCACCACTTCTATATCTTCTAGTAGGGATTCAAAAAATGCTAAGTCACCCTCCGAATCGAACTCACCTATCTCATCATACTCAGGCAACCCTTCTAATTCCAAATCCAAAAACTCATCCTCCTCACACAACGTATTCTCAACCTCTTCCTCAACACCAAATATCAACTCAAGTGAATCTCCTAAATCCACTGCATCCTCTATCTTTTCTTCAACACCAAACATCAAATCAAGTGAATCTCCCAAATCCACTTCATCCTCTATCTCTTCTTTCTTCACTAAAGACCTCTGATAAGCAGCCTACTCTTCTTCGTCGATCTTATCATCAGAGTCACTCTAGTGATTAGCAATAGTAACTTGTGGAACCTGAGGTGGGACTTCATCGTCCATTTTCGTCTCCGTTACTTGCATGATCTCTTCATCTGACACTTTCACATATTCCAATAACTTCAATCTCCTTTCTTCTTCCTCTTCCTTATCCAGTCTCTTAGTAATGATTTCTATTGTACGTTGGAGATCTGTAATAACGCTCTGCTGATTTTTCAAGATGATATCCTGCTCAACTAACTTCTGTTGGGAATCTGAGGCCAAATATTGAGCTAACACATTCTCTAAATTCTTCATACTACTCTCAACAAGGTTGTGATTTGAATATTGACCATTGAATTGACCCTGAATATGCTGCAGCTGCTGATGTAGATCATCATAATAATACGAAGGATGTCCCTGCCAAAAATTTTGTTGCGGCTGCACAGGAGCGTTAACATAATAATATGACAACCAACCCACATATTGAGGACATATAAGCGTAAAATGGGGTCCACCACAAATTTCACACATATTTACGAGACTCAAAATAAATAAAAAACACGGACAATTAGACTCCTATGACTCAAAATAAAATAACACGTATGTAGACTCTACTAAAAGACTACTAAATAAACCTAAACTATACTAACCTAACTTCTGCGACTCAAAAACAAAACAAAATCCAAGCTAATTACGCCATCGCCAAGAATCCCTGGCAACGGCGCCAAAAAACTTGATGTGCTTAAAGTAGTTTAATATTATAAACTAAAATTACGCTAATCTAGACACTAAGTAATAAATTCTAGACTCTTAAACTTAACTAAACTACTAACCGAAAAGTGAATCGGTCAACTCTAGTACAGCTAATTAAGTCCGGATATCGAAGCCACGAGAATTTTTTAATTACGTATACTAGCTAAATTAGACTCAACTACAGACACGACTATTTGTTTATTATTTGTTTAAGGGGGGTTTTACTAATAAACTAATTGTAAACTAATTTAACTAATTAAGAAAACTAAAGACGACTAAACTTAGAATTTGGACTCAATTCAGATGATGATGAGATAACTACCTAGGCTAGAATCTCCTAAATTTCAGTTGTTAATTAATCGGGAAAATATTTAGTTATGGACTGGGATCGTAAAATAGACATCTAAGAGAAAACCAGAACATGACCCCTGACCCTTCTCAAGAGACACCTATGGGATTCTAATGAGTTTTAATGCACACCAGTATTAAAAATCAAGTTTCTTTACAGTCATCTTATTATTTATGACTTAGTTCCTTTATACGAAATCCTACCTTACAGCGCGGAAATCAAAAGCAGTTTAATATATTTAATTGATTTAATAGACAATCATTAAATAATCAAACCTAGACGAAATCCTTACGAAGAACTAAATCTAGCAAGATCAAATAATAAAAATCTATCAATAACCTAGTACTTTACAGATTTAGGTTAGCAGTACACTTAGGTTTATTTAATTGATAATTATTATTCCTATGATCTAATTGCGAATCAATCATAAAGTAGTCAAAAACACAAAGTAGATGACATAATAGCAACCTATCATAATGGCAAACAATAATCAAGGCAACCATGGAATAATAATAATTAATCAAACAATCCTAAATATCCATACGCATCAATTTAATATAATTAAACATTTTACTAAATCGTAAAACCATAATGCTAAATAAATCCCAAATCTAAAACACAACGTCAAAGTAGGTTCATCATAAGCCTAGGCAGTCTATAATGTTTAGCCTAACATCATAAAATAAAACAAAACGGTAATAAAGGAAATCATGGCGAAAATAAATAAGAACGGAAGATTAAAGGCGATAAAACCCGTTGTCTTCGTCCTTGGATGATAAGCACTTCGCCGGCTGATTCCTTGCCTTCAAACCCTCCAAAAGATCACCTCTTGAGCTCCCAAATTCTTCCAAGTCGGCTAGGGTATTCAGGTTATGATTAGGGTAAAGTTTATGGGTGTTTATATAGACTTTTAAGGCCATAAACTTAAAATTAGAGAAGATTCTGGAAATCTAAGCCTATAAAATTAATATTTGTAGAAGATTCTAGAAATCTGAGCCCATAGACTTAATATTTGTAGAATATTCTAGAAAACTGAGCCCAAGGTGCCGCGCTACGGCCTTCTTCCATTTTGCTTGTTTTCGCTTGTTCTTCGCCCTCTTTTCGACATGATTGAAACCCGGAACCTAAAATATACAAATACGTTAGTAATATATAAATCATACATAAAACCAAACAAAACTAATAAAATATTATATAAAATAAACAAGGGATTTATATATATTTAGCCTTATATCACTTATGAAACTCGATTTGTAGTTAAACAAAAGAGGCAGTTCGGTTATGGCAGTTTTGGAATCATCTTTAACCGAAACCGACCCGTATTGTCGGTTTTTTAAAAGTCATTAGACCGACCCACCTGCTATGTTAGTTATCGGTTTGGTTATGTTGGTTATGGTTCGGTTAACCGTTATGGCGGATAATTTGCTCACCCATACTAATTACTATTGTGTCGTATTTTGCTCGGTGGAAAAGAAAGGAAAATGAAGGAAATATCAAAAGTTGTTGTTCTCCATAGTTTTTTTTAGAGATGAAATGAAAGAAAATAGAATGTAGTTGTGTTCCTAGTTTCATTAAAAAGAAAAGAAAAGAAAAGAAAAGAAAGGAATATGAAGAGTAAATAACGAGGGGACACTTTCTTTCCATACTAGGAGTAATTGAAAGAAAAAAAAAGGAAAAAAAACAAGGAAAAAGAAAATAATAGAAAGAAACAAACACTTTCATTTCTTTTTCTTTCCCTCATTAAGAAAATTTGGAAACACAACGCAAAAATGTTGATTTCCTACGCCTTTATGTGGCCCCATGAAATAGGACAGCTGATATATGTTAGGTGGTGTTTGTTTTTTGTCTGAAGATCTTCCTAGCCTCTTATGTCTAAGCCGCGCAGACCACCTGCAGACCTTTAGGCTTGCAGACTATTTGTTTTTCTGAAGACATTTCATTAAAAAACGTCTTCGCACCCTCTTATCCTGGAAGACATGGGCCTTCCTCTTTTCAGATCTTCTACATCTTCTATCTTATTCCAAACCCTAGCCCCCTTTCATTCTACCTTCTCCTCCCCTTCATCTCCTCCCCTTTACCACCGCGACCTCCACCTTCGGCGCCGCAATAGCCGTCGCCGCCGTTGCTCCTCCACCTAACCCAGCCGACCGCCACTGCTCCTCCACTTACCCCCAGCCGACCGTCGCTGCCTTCCTTTCTCCTCACATCACCTCCGTGGCACGCTGCTTCGCCACCTCCAGCCCTAGCTGTCACCTCCACCATCATCTACCTTGGCATGCTTATTTCTTCAAGATTTGATAGTCTATTCACCATTATTGTAATTGTTCTATTATTACTAGTTTGTTGTTGAATAAAGTTTGTAGAAGGTTTAGATTTATAAATGTGTTGTTTGATTTTTTGTTAAAGTTGTACAATTATTACTAGTTTGTTGTTGATATTAAAGTTTGTAGAAGGTTTATGAATGTTTGTTGTTTTATTATTGTTAAAATTGTACGATTATTACTAGTTTACTATTGAATAAAGTTTAAAAAAATCGGTTTATTTAATTTTCCATTTAATATTGCAGTCTGCAGACGTTAAAAAACAAACAGTCTTTTTGTTGCAGACTGCAGAGGTTTGGTCCACCTCTTCTGCTGCAGATGCATGCAGATATGGTCCGCAGACTGCAAACATTTTACCTTTTAAAAAACAAACAGCACCTTAATCTTTAACCTTTTTAGGGCTAACTTGAACCAATTTTGGATTACCTTTTTGTTTTTTGTTTTTTCTGATAAACTTTAGTTGCCTAAAGAAAATAAAGTAGTTAATAAATTACTAGCTTTAGAACGTGAAATACATATGAATATACAAATAAATTTAAGCAATAAGTACATAATGTATGTGAAAAAAATATATTGTATATATATTTCTATTTATACCATTTGAAACAAATTTTACATTTACAATTTATGAATTTGAAAAAATCTCTTTGTATACAATATTTAATGTTGCATTTATAGTTTTTCTATCTTTATACAATATTAAAACTTTAAGTCTGCCTGTTCTTTATAATTGCTAATTTACTGCAAGAATGCCTGCTTTTTTGTTTTTAATTGTAATGTAAAATGTACAAGTTATTAATAGTATTTATATATATATATATATATATATATATATTTTGTTTATTTGTATTTTTTTTGTGTTTATCATTTTCTATTTAAATTTAACTGTTTATATGTACTATCTATATTATACTAGTTTTTAGCCCGCGTGTTACGTGGGTTACTTTTATATGATAAATACAAAGTTGATTTTATATGATAAGTTTGTATTAGTTTGAACTGTCAAGATAGATACTAAAACATATATAGCTGAGTGAGATTGTGGACTTAGATGTTATATACTACGGGGGTTTATTTGGATTTTTTGATTTTATATGCGAACAACTCATTTCAGCAAGTTAAAAGCATGTTTCAGCACAACAGTTTATTTATCCGCAATTCAGCACGTTTCAGTTCATTTTTCTCCATCTATAAGAAAACAACTAATGGTTAAAAAAAAATGACTTGCACATGCATTCCCATTTGAGCTATTTTCTTTAAGAAAATCAATAATGTTTTTAGGTAAATCTGCTAGTGAGGCTTCCATCTCAAAGCTCAATTTATGCCTTTCAGCAGCAGACATAACATTTTTAACAGGTTCTTGCTTTAATTCATTGCCAAAAGATGCAGTCTTTTTCTTCTTTAAAGGAGGCATCAAATTAGCAGTTCCAATATCGGTTTCCATAACATTCTGTCTAACCTGATATTTTCTTCTCGATTGCTTTCCATCTAACTTCAAAAAACTTACTCAACGTTTCAGACATAATATGCACATTGTTCCCACGTGGATTATAAGTCATTGCGTTCGAAAAAGTCAACCTAATATCAGCCACAAATCCCCACGGGTCAACATACTTCCCCGAATTCAGCTTTGTCTTCAGAGTCCCCAAATCCATCGGATGTTTAATAACCGTATAATAATCCCGAATTTTTAACGCTACTACATCAACCGGTGTATTCAACACCCAACCAAAATTAGGCGTCATTAAATGGTTCAAAAGCGTCTTACATAGAGTAGCCGATTCTAACTTGTTCAAGCTCATGTTTCAATCTCGACTCCAACTCTTTCCTCTCAAAACTCGATAACTTGGATAAAGATATAACATGTATAGGAACCCCAAACTGCTGATAAGCATCACTAACCAAGTTAACAGATATCTTTATTTCTCGGTGCACACGAAACTTCCGAAGCAGTGTTTTCGGTATCCACCCTTCCCAAGCTGCCATACCATTTCGATTCAGCATCGTCTCGACCGCGTGTCGGTAGTCCGGCACAAACCCATACGAATAACCCTTGGAAACTTTCCTACTCTTCCCCATTAATTGAATCAAGTGCCATAAATATCCATAACCACAAAACCTACAAATTCAATTCAAACCTGTCAAAATCGTGAATTTATATCCGCAATCAGCAATTTATAACGAAATTAGGAATTGACTTATTCATATATAAACAATCCCAATTACAAAAGGTATGCAATTTTAAATAAAAAAATAACAAAAAAAATTAATCTTTATTAAAATATGATCACATCCCAAGAATGTTCTTCAAAAAGAAACACTCCCAAATGAAAAAGATATTAAAAAATCAACAAAAATTGAGTCTTTATGAAAAATATTAACTTTTAAAACAATCCCAAACCAAAAGGATACAAAATTTTTATGAAAAACTGAATCTTTATGAAGAAATACTTACAACCCAATATGGCAAATTCTGAACAGTCTGAGTGATAGCGAGCCAGATGACACCAAATATTCATGAAGATGAAAAGTTGCCAATGGGCCAAAATCCATATTATATCCCAAAGGTGACAAATTATATAAAGCTAACCGTAAGAATTTTGGATAATAAGTAAACCTATATCAAATACAATTACCTTAGAAGCCATGTAGAACATAGCTTATAATATGCCTTTCCCCCTTTGCATATTTGATATGAGAATTAAGCCAATAATATTTGTGAAAAAAGATCTTGAACACAATCCGCTGCAATTATCACCTTTATAGTTTTATATATAATATAAGCCATTAATGTTAAGTTCCACCTAATCAGATAATATCATAATACATGTCCCAGATTGTGTTTTTCAATCTCTGAAAGCTCAAAAACTTGCTCCGCTTTAGAATGACACAGAGGGGCAGTAAAAGAGATGTCCTTAAATACATTAAAACAATTTAGCACGAGAACAAAGAAGTGAAAAGACTAATATGCCCTTGATGGAATGATGAAAGACACTTACTTGTTCTTTTAACAGTGACCTTATGTGTCTTGTTGATTGGGATATATAAGCATTGGTGTTAGTAAACATTGCCACCAACCGTCCTGTGCAGACTGTAAACTTGCAAGAAAAATGCATGTGTTAGAGAAATGTAACACAAATGAATAATGTATAATAATTTGATTATCAAATAACTACCATAAAATAAGCTACAGATGTTCTTTCTTAGCATGATATAAAGGCTACGAAATGAGGTCTCCCATGCCAACTGACGTTTGGTCAAGAAATCCAAAAACTTACTAATTAATTGAGGATGTAGCAATGATGTTTGACATCAACTTGCAGATCAATGCAATTTATTTTCTAGTGCAAACTTTGTTGCATAAGTCTTTGGAATCACCAAATCTGTTGCTAACTTAGTATATATGATGACGGGTTTGCAAAATCTGAAAAGACCAAACTTGCTACTATTGATTTTAAATTTGTTCACAAAAATCTGTAGCCAAAACTTGATAATACCCCTGCTTTCCGTATCAGACTTGCTAATTTTCCTTCTGCAGTTAATTAACAGACGATATAAAATACTCGAAATATTAATTTTATGCTTGAAAACATATCTATGGTATATTTTTATTATACAGTTCTATCAGTTAAAAGAGCTTTTATTTATTTTGATTACCAGCTGAGCAAAGCAATTCATCCGTATCCCGTATTCATCCACTATAAACCAAAAAGAACAAAACTATAAAGCTGACACTAACAATTAAACCCTAGTAATCGAGAATGTATTCCAGTAATCAATCAAACACAATACTAACAAAATTGTGGTGATGTCCTTGAAGGGGGTGTTGAGGATGGTCAGGTAGGGAGAGAAGAAGAGCGGCTGAACACCATTTAGGTTTTGGGGAAAAGGAAGAAGAAACTACTGTGAAAGAAACGGGTTATTTGATATACGGATCCAAATGAGACCCCTTTGACCCGCGAATTTAAAAAAACTCGAGGCCACTATTTTGAAATGGAGCAATCTGATGGCACGAGAGGGGAGCAACGTGGAGGTCCAAGAGTCATCGAGAGATGAAGAGAGTCTGAAAGACGATGTTTACACTGCAGCTGCCTACGGTGATTTGGAGAAGCTTCAGCGCTTGGTCGAGTCCCAAGGCTGCTCCATTTCTCAGCCCGATACCCTTGGTTATTACGCTCTCATTTTTATTTTATTTGTTATTTTTTTAGTTTTCTCCATCTTTTTCTTCCATTTTATACATTGAGATGATTGATGTGAAGATTGCTTTAGTAGTACCTGAAGAAACAAGATTACCATTTAAAAAGTCAGTTAAGTATGGTATGCATATTTAGTTGATTGAATGCGGTGTTTGTTTTGATTATCATGCATGCCTTTGCTAAGCACCTTCTCTAATTATTTTGAACTTGTGATTTTATTATTTTATATTTAGGGAAATGTCAATTGTTACTCTTCTATTGGTTTTGGCCTTAGTATTGCTCAAGTAATCGATACAAATTAACCTTTTAATACTAATTCTATCATCACTCGGGTTTAGTGTAGTGACATATCAGATGCTAATATTATATTGTGACAAGTTTTTTCTATCTTGGATGTGGATGTTTCGAGTATGCTGCATTTGGGAATGATACACCAGGAAACCTCTTGACGGGATTCGGGTTTTATGAACCTTATTGGCTCGTCGGCTTTGCTAACGCCTGCATTATAATACATCTTCTAGGAGGATATCAAGTAAACCTTCATTTCTTCGCATAAACAAATCAAGTCACATTTCACTTTTAAGGTCAACTTAATGACTTCCATGTTGAATAGATATGGTTTGACATCATAAGTCAAGCCGAATGACTTTTCATGTCAGAGCTATAACTTTTCATATTGAAAAGGTAACCTTTTGGTTTGACCTTAAAAGGCAAACTGTTAATCAGTCAAGAACCATCTAATTTTTCACTTCTAAAACTGAGATCAACATGATATTTTTGATTTTTCTTGGACATTACATATATACTTTTGAATTTGAATAATGTTATATGTGAATTTAAGAAAAAGCAATAATTTTTTTTTTATATTTTAGTGGGCCTTAAAAAGTCAAAATTGTGATATTTGTAAACCTAATGCAACCTTTTTTTATTCAAACAGTAGCTATACAGCCATCAGTCAACCAGTATTTGCATTTGTCGAGAGAGGGATGATCGAAAAGTTCCTGGACAACCAATATGTGAAAAGATTCCATGAACTAAAGCTTCCATTATTACCGGTTATTCGGTTCAACATGTTGAGAGTATGTTTCAGAACAACATATATACGTTGCAACAACAATCGCAATCGCGGTGCAGTTCTCATTTTTCAATGAGATTATGGGTGTGACATGTGCACTGAATCTATGGCCATCAGCCATATATTTTCCGGTAGAGATGTATATTGTGCAAAGAAAATGGGTAGTTCTTGAAATATTCAATGGTGTAATAATGATGCTATCACTGATGGCTTTAGTCGTGTCGGTAGCTGGACTCATTGAAGCAAAGATGAAAGAGTAAATTAAAGGAAATCGTGTAATTACGCATGGAATGGATTGTTTTATCTTATAATTATAAATTATAGTTACTGTCAGATTTAGTGTATAAAATTGCCTGTCATATTTACTGTATAAAATGGCTTATCGTACCAATAGGTACCCGACCATATAATATTAAGTGTCGATCTTAATTTCACGTGATGGCATAACCGTAATTAACCTAAAGATAATTTCACGTTCTAATTCATCAATTACAAACAGTTAATTCATCGAGTGATTGGGGAGACACATATATTTTCTGTATAAAATGGCTTATCGTACCCACAGGTACCCGGCCATATAATATTAAGTGTCAATCTTAATTTCACGCGATGGCAAACCGTAATTAACCTAAAGATAATTTCGCGTTCCGATTCATCAATTACAATCGGTTAATTCATTGAGTGATTGGGGAGACACATATGCGAGTATGAATGTATTCCCAACTTGCTCTGTTTAGTAAACGAAATTGATGCCAAAATCAGTATTTAGATTAACCTTGGAATAACGTAATATAAATTGGAAAACAAATTAATTGACATGGACAAATCTCTATTTCTTCCCTCAATTGTATAATCATCATAATCAAAACTATTAATATGCTTGATTTAAGTCTTCAATTGATTATTTGAGCGTAACTAAGCGTATACCTTGATCGTGATTTACCACTATAAAGTGTTATCAATTAACATCTCACAACTAATTTGCATATTGTCAAACCCCCGGCCAAAGCGGCAGAACATATCGGGGCGCGAAGTTGATTGCTCATGAACACATGTCATTATATAGTGACAATAATTAATCAACTCTTTTTCATTTATTCAAACTCAAATACAACTTGTCCAAATATTTTACAATAATTCAAATTAAAACATTTAACAAGACAACAATTGTTTCGGTTTGGTATAAAACCCCAAAGGTACAATCTAAGTGATAAGTCTTTAATCTTCATGATCAACCTAAAATCAAACATGTAGCATGCATAAAAATAAATTTGATCAACATGAATGAATGTTGGTGATCAATATGGTCTGTGATCAGGTTCTAATCTAACACCTTTGTCACATCTTATATTTCTTTTATAGATGATGAGTTTGTTAATTATGGTAATGAAACAATATAATTACCTGCAGCCTGCAGGCGTTTGGAAATTATGTTGGCCTTGCAGTGGGTGGATCCATTCGCAATGGCATGGTATGTAATGGTAAACCATTTAGAGAAGGAATGGACTGGACAGTTTGATTGAAATGGAAAGGTCTTCGATATTTTATATTCTTTGTTTTTTGTTAAAAATAACTTGATTTTGTTTGTTTTTAGCCCACTGCAGTAAAAACCCATATGAGGAGCATGATCATTGTAAAAGAAATGATCGGTTGGGTGATTGATGTCCGGAAAGACTTTTAATCATATTGAAATCAAGCCCCGGGATGATTGGCCACTAACTTTCAAGAGTTCACTATTTCTTACAAGCATGTGAAGCATGGTAGGCCTGGTATTGGCCCCACTCACTCTTCCATGTTTATTCCATTGAAGCAAGAGTATGTTTCTTGGATGATTTTGTTATTTATTATGTTTTGCTAATGATATTGCTTTACATTACTTAGTTCCGAATTTTTCTATAAGTTGGGACTATATTTTATGATTTTATGATTTTATGTTATGCAAGTATGCACATATTATGAATCTTGATGGTTTTAATTCTATGTATGTGTAGATGTTTCCATCTTGGTGAACTTATGAACTAATTAAAGCATTTGAATAGCCTCGACCAATTACTCTCATACTGTAAGGCCCCGATCCCGGAACCCTACTTTAGCGTTGGCTTTACTCATAAACACAGTTCTAAAATCAGAGTTAATTAAAACTTTTCGCGGAATAATTAAAACTTCATGCATTACATTACACATCATCGAATATTGTCTTAACAAAAGTTATCCTATCTTAAAACACATCATATTAATTCAAACGTTTCTTTGAAAGATACCAGTCTTCCAGTCCTTGCCACGTGCCATCCTCAAGCCAACTCCTTCAATCTATTTACCTGCGCGCATACTAAAAGTCAGCTACGCTGAGTGAGTTCTAGTTAACCAGTTAACATACTTCACATTCATATTCTTACTCATACGTGCCCAAAGATACGTATTTCATATTTTACTTACTATTACTTATTTCATACATACTTGCATACTTACTTACATACTTTCTTCCATAAAACCCTATGGTATACCATAAGCTATTCTATCTTAAACATCACAGATATTATAAGGGTATGGTCCCTAGCATCACAGATATTATAAGGGTCTGGTCCCTAACATCACAGATATTATAAGGTTCTGGTCCCTAACATCACAGATGTTATAAGGGTCTGGTCCATAACATCACAGATATTATAAGGGTATGGTCCTTAACATTATAGATATTATTAGGGTCTGGTCCCTTTTATCTCGAATAACCATACAACCATACATGCCTCATCAAGCATTCATACACCTTATCGTATGTGCATACCTTATCTGTGCTACCTATATAATATATATACATGTGCTCGTTCCTATAATCATCATATTATAATAACATTCAATACATAGTCACACATGTATCATACACTTACCATTCAAGTAAATATATTAACTATCACATAGGAGTATGCACACAACCCTGAAAACATAACAGATAAAGGGGCTAGAAACTCACCTTGGTCCGGTTTCTTTCTGAGTTAAGCGTAATGCCCTTCCTTAACTGTGCACGGCTAACTGTGTAACAAGGTGCGAGTATCAATTATCTATCACTATTACTTCTTACATCTAAGCTATAGAAACCCTCAACTAACGGGGGTCCGGGGGCAGAGCCCCTGGTAGCGAGGTCTAGGGGCGGCAGCCCCTAGCAGGGTCCAAGGGGCAGATCCCCTGGCTAGGGTTGAGCTGCCATGTTAACTCGGAAAAATTTTATTTTCGTTAACAGGTCCTTCATCAAAACGCATCAGAAAATGGATTTCATGTAATTTCGCATGAAATTTCCCTTGGAATTTCGCATGGAATTTCGCATGAGAATTTCTGTAAGGCCCCATTTCTGGAACCCTACTTTGGCGTTGGATTTACTCATAAACACAGTTCTAAAATCAGAGTTAATTAAAACTTTTCGCGGAATACTTAAAACTTCATGCAATACATCACAAAACATCAAATCTTGTCTAACAAAAGTTAGCTTGTCTTAATACATATCATATAATTCAAAATACTTCTATCTCGAGATGCTAGTCTTCCAGTCCATGCCACGTGCCATCTTCAAGCCAGCTCCTTCAATATATTTATCTGCGTGCATACTAAAAGTCAGCTACGCTGAGTGAGTTCTAGTTAAGAAGGTAACATATATTTCATTCTCATTCTTACACATTTATATATATATATCCGAAGACACATATTACTTTCGTACTTACTTTCATACTTCCGTTCATTCATACTTTTACTTACTTTCACTACTTTTATATATACATAACTGTTCTACGTTTTAAAGAGCCTTTCGCCCAATAACCTTCGCAGATATTGTTAGGGTCTGCAACCCTTTAATTCTTCGCATATATTATTAGGGTATGCAACCCTTTCGTTCTTCGCATATATTATTAGGGTATGCAACCCTGTCGTTCTTCGCATATATTATTAGGGTATGCAACCCTTTCATTCTTCGCATATATTATTAGGGTATGCAACCCTTTATATATTAAACTATACATATCATACATACCATACTTTCATTAGTTGTATCTATTCTCATATACCTCTTCACACATACGTTTAACTCTTTCTATACTAATTAGGTATATTTATAAACATTCATATGGCATACACTTACCACTTAAGGTAACTGTATTAACCAATCACATTGAGTATGCATACAGCCCCGAAAACATAACACAGAAATGGTGCTAGAAACTCACCTGGGTCCTGTTTCTCTTGGTGTTAAGTGTGATGTCCTTCCTTAGATGTGCACGGCTAACTGTGTAACAAGGCATGGGTATCAATTATATATCTCAACTACTTCTTACATCTAGGTGAATGAGACCCTTAACTAACGGGGGTCCGGGGGCAGCGCCCCTGGTAGCGGGGTCTAGGGGCGGCAACCCCTAGCAGGGTCCAAGGGGCAGAGCCCTTGGCTGGGGTTGAACTGCCAGGTCAGCTCGAAAAAAAATTATTTTAGTTAATAGGTCTTTTAACAAAAATGCATCAGAAAATTAATTTCATAAAATTTCGCTTCGCATTACTTTTTCGCTTCGCATTAATTTTTCGCTTCGCATGGTCATGCGATGTGAAATACTTATTTCGCTTCGCATGGCTGTGCGATGCGAAATATTTATTTCGCTTCTCATGGTTGTGCGATGCGAAGTCGACTCATGCGAAAATAACATTCTTTTCATTACTTTTGCGCCAAGTTACTCCGTGACTCATCCATAGGACTCGATTTTACCCTTTTTATGGGCTTTGGGTCATACCAACTTTGTATACCCGTGTTTTATGAGGTCCGAACATCACCTTTTTGTCCTATATCATACTCGTGAGGCTATAACTCACCAAGTTTATGTTTTTCTTACATCTTACAACCCGATCTACTAAGATATCAGTTTGCATGTCGGATCCGACCAATAAACTTAACCTTTTTTAACCAATACTCACCTTTTTCTTCCGGTTCGGTTCGGAACTGAACACTACGTAGATTTGGACGTGTTCTTGTTGTTTGAAGATACTTGAACACCAAGATCTTCCTTACTTTTGCCCGGATTCGGATTCGGGTCTTGAGAGAGAGTATGTGTGTGTTCTAGGGAGTGTGTGTGTGTGTTGTGAGAAAAAAATGGTGAAAGGATGGGGGGAATGGCCTTATATAGAGGGCTGTGGGCCCCACCACCCACTTCCTTTTCCAAACCCAATCCTTATCCAAATATAAACACGCACACAATTAAACAAGCGACGCACATGTAACAATAAATTATTTTTTATTTAGTAATCTCGTAATACGGATGTTACAAGTCTACCCTCCTTAAAAGAGGTTTCGTCCCCAAAACCTAACTATTACTACTGAGCAAATGCGGGTAAAACTTGCGCATCTCTTCTTCGACTTCCCAAGTGGCATCCGATCCCATCGCGGTTTTATGGGTTGTTTGATTGATAGACCTTAATTGCTATTATAAAGTTTGATTTAGACATGAAATAGGTTGTGTTTAAGGGCTGGAAATATTGGTTAATTTATTGCATAAACCCCGTGTGTTGATTGATTAGTTTTGTATTGATTGATCGGTGCATTGTTTGATTCTAGACTCGGTGTTTAGGGTTTGTTTGCGGTAGGAACTACCGTAGGGTTTTGTTGGATGATTATTTGGTTAAAGTACAGCGGTTAGACACTTTCTTTGAGACCGAGAGGTGATACGAAGTAGGGTCATCTCATTGCCTTTATATGCTAGAATAAGGATTGCGGGAGAGCGAGTTCGTTTCTTGTCAGGTTTAGGTGTTTTGAGTGACTAGTTGATCTATTTTGGTTTAAGTTGAATTGTTCCTCTATCCTTGGTTGTGTAGTATTTATTGCCATTAGGGTCGAGTGTTGGTGAGACCGAGAGCTGATCTAGCATTAGAACACGTTAGCAATCATTTCCCAGTTTAGTCGTTTTAGCCGATTTTGAGTAGTTAGGGTTTATTGAGTGAGACCGAGAGGTAATCCAGTGAGCCCGAGCGATCCTTAGTCATGTCATCTTTAGGGACCGGTGTCTTGAAGTCATCCAATCCATTAGCTTGTCAGGCCTACAATTTGATTCAGACCTAGGTAGACGTTTTTCTCCATCCTAAGTTAATACAGTTAGTTCCCCGTTAAGTTTTCTATTTTTGGTAAGTTTTGTCAGTCAGTTAGGTTAGTTCAGTTAAGTAATTAGAAATCAAAAATCAATATAATATTATTCTAAGGTAGGTCTCTTCTAGGGTTAGTAATCGTTAGCGTCTTACGTGTCCACGTGTTCGATACTCAGACTTCCTAGGTCAATACTACTTGCGATCGGTACACTTGCCGTTTGTGTGTGGTTTTAGGATTTTTGTTTTAATATTAAAGCTTAGTTGTGAGGGTCATTATTATAGGGTTATTAGACACACATCAAGTTTTTAGTGCTGTTGCCGGGGACACGGTTTTAGGCGTTTTGAGAGCAATCCGATTAGGACTTACCTTTTGTGCTACTTGTAATTATTTTTGTTTTATTTTGCTTATTTGTAGAATAATTTAGATAATCTTATTTCTAATTATAGTTTTTATGCGACAGACTTGATCTCGTGGACCACCCGACACTGAAGCATTTCCCGAGCCAAAGAGAGAGTTTCGTGAGAGACATCGTCCCGTTTCACCCTCGTCCACTTCTTCATCCGTTGACCCCGACGATAAGGATAGGATCATGGGTGAAATTCCACCGAGGAGGACAGTTGCGGACCGGGCCCGACCGGCCAATGCTGGCGCGAGATCCAGCATCGCACCACCCGCCATTGGAGTTGCTACGAACTGGCAGATCCCGTCGAACATTCTAAATACCATTGCTCATTCTGCTCAGTTTCACGGGTTGCTTCACGAGAACCCGCACTCTCATCTCACTCGCATCGTGTGTATCTGCGACACTTTCCATCTTGCGGGCGTTTCCGAAGACGCCGTTAAGCTCCGCGTCTTTCCGTTTTCACTCGGTGATCAAGCGAGTCTGTGGCTCAAGTCCCTCCCAAAGGGCTCTATAGCTACTTGGGCTGCCATTCAGACCCAGTTTGTTAATAAGTATGATCCTCCGGCTACGACCGCTCGTCTACGTAATCAGATACATTCTTTTCAGATGGAGGACGCCGAGAGTTTCTACGAGACCTGGGAGCGATTTAAGAATCTATTAGCGTTGTGCCCGAACCACGGCTTGCAAGATTGGGCGGTTGTCGAGAAGTTTTATAATGGAGTGACGTAGGCGACACAGAGTATGCTCGACACGGCTGCGGGAGGACATTTGCTGATGACAAAAGACCTCGATGAGTGTATCGCTTTGTTCAATGGCTAGCTATGAGTGGATACCAGAGACCATCCTCTAGGGGTGGTAAGACCGTCGATTCTATTTCACGCGGTATGCATTCGGTGGATACGACCACCGCACTCACAGCACAGGTAGAGGCGTTGGCGAAGATGGTGAAGGACATGCAGACGAAGAGCAAGTTGTGTGAGATCTGCAGAGGTAGGCATGATACCGTTCAGTGCCCAGTCAGTTCGCAGGAGGAGGCCGTAGACTTCATAGGAAATTCAAACCGAAATCCAAATTCTTTCAATTCTTATAAATCGGGATGGAGAGGCAATCAGAACTCCAACTGGAGGAGCAGCAACCAGCCCGGTTTTCAGCAACGTCAGAGTTTATTTCAGGATGCCGGTGAGGGAGTGACCAGTGGGGAGAAGAAGCCCACTTTGGAGGAGATGATGGCGCAACAGACGTAGATGTTGTCGCAGCTTATGACGCGTGAGGATTCCCGACACAAGGAGACGCAGGAGAAGTTTCGAGAGCACGAGTAGTTCATGAGGAATCAAGGAGCGTCGATTCAGAGTCTCGAGCGGCAGATGGGGGAGATAGCCAGTCGATTGAACGAGAGGCCGCAGGGTACGCTACCGAGTAACACCAAGCAGAGCCCGGGATTCAGCAGAGGTCTAGAGGAGGAATTGTCGAGGAGCCTGCAGTAGTTCTAGAGTAGCAGGTGGATGAGGAGATTCAGATGGAGTCTCCTCCGGCCCAGGTGCATCAGAGGAGCATCCCAGGGAGTACAGCACAGGCCGAGAGACAGCAGCTACCGAGCGAGCCGCCGAGAGTCTACAAACCTAGAGTACCATACCCAGGAGACTCTGCAGAGATAGAGATGAGGAGCAGAATTCCAAATTTCTTGATCTTTTGAAGCAGCTTCACCTTAACATTCCATTCCTTGAGGCACTGACTCAGATGCCTAAACACGCGAAGTTCCTCAAGGATATCCTTTCAAATAAGGAGAAGCTTGCTGAGGTCGCTTCCATCCCATTGAGTGCTAGCTGTTCTGCTGTCTTACAGAGGAAATTACCAGAAAAGATGGCCGATCCAGCGAGTTTCACGATTCCTACATCTTGAGTGATGATACGGTTATTCATGCGCTGGCCGATCTCGGTGCCAGTATTAATCTCATGCCGTACTCCGTGTATGGCAAGCTGGGTCTAGGCGAACCTAGGCCTACCAGGATGAGTATCCAGCTTGCTGACCGTTCTGTGAAATACCCTCGAGGGGTGGTCGAGAACATGCTGGTTCATGTCGACAAGTTCATCTTCTCGGTGGATTTTGTCATTCTGGATATGAACGACGATGATAGCGTACCACTGATTTTAGGCCGACCATTCCTTGCCACTGCACAAGCGTTGATTGATGTCTGCGAGGGTAAGTTGATTTTGAGATTTGGGGAAGAGAACGTCACCTTTGACGTTCGACAGTCATTGAAACACCCCAAGTATGCTGATGACTCCCTGTACTTTATTGATACCATCATGGAGCATGTTGGGGAGTTTTCAGCGAGATCTGTGGAGGATCTGCCTCTGACACTCAGATTCTCTATAGGGACATTCCGGAGATTGAGATGGTTGCCATGACCGATCAGTCAACGGAAGATGACGCCGAGCCATATCACCCTGAGTCTGAAGTGTCTGCTGGGATCGTACGTGACGATCCGATGGACCGACCTTCTGTCGAGAGCCCCCCTCCTTCCTTAGAGCTTAAGGATTTACATGCCCATCTGGAGTACGCGTTTTTGGACGAGGAGAGGAAGTTGCCGGTTATTGTCGCATCTGCTTTGACGGAGGTCGAGAGAGAGAGACTGTTAAGGGTGCTTCGAGAGCACAAGGAGGCCATTGCATGGAAGATTATTGACATCAAGGGTATCAACCCTTTATTTTGCACGCATAAAATCCTCATGGAGGATAATTATAGGACTGTCATTCAGCCGCAGCGGCGGCTTAATCCGAAGATGCAGGAGGTCGTGAAGAAGGAAATCATCAAACTCCTTGATGTGGGGATCATTTTCCCCATTTCTGATAGTTCGTAGGTTAGTCCAGTCCAAGTGGTTCCTAAAAAGGGTGGCATGACTATCGTCACCAATGAGAGGAACAAGCTCATTCCCACTAGGACTGTGACCGGTTGGAGAGTCTGCATCGATTACCGCAGACTGAATGATGCCACGAGGAAAGACCACTTTCCTTTACCTTTCATTGATCAGATGTTGGAGCGTTTGGCAGGTCAGCAGTACTACTGCTTCTTAGATGGTTTCTTCGGGTACTTTCAGATTCCTATTGCTCCCGATGACCAGGAGAAAACCACGTTTACCTGCCCCTACGGTACGTTTGCCTATCGACGTATGCCGTTCGGACTGTGTAACGCTCCAACCACATTTCAGAGGTGCATGGTGGCTATATTTCATGACATGATCGAGGACTCCATGTAGGTGTTTATGGACGATTTTTCTGTGTTTGGGAGCTCTTTTGATAAGTGTCTCTCCAACCTTGAGAGGATGTTGGCCCGATGCGTTGACACCAACCTAGTTCTTAACTGGGAGAAGTGTTACTTCATGGTACGCGAGGGCATCGTTTTGGGGCATCATATATCGACTGCGGGGATAGTGGTCAACCGAGCGAAGGTCGATACCATTTCTAATCTTCCCCCGCCCACTTCTGTGAGATCCATCCAGAGTTTTCTGGGTCATGCTGGGTTCTATCGCCGGTTTATTAAAGATTTTTCTAAGATCGCGAGACCCATGACCAAACTCTTGGAGAAGGATGCCTCGTTTGTGTTTTCTGAGCAGTGTATCGACGCGTTTGATCTTTTAAAAGACAAACTCGTTAACGCCCCGATCATGATTGCTCCCGACTGGTCGCTTCCCTTTGAGTTGATGTGTGATGCAAGCGACTTCGCGGTCGGAGCGGTTCTTAGACAGCGGAAGGATAAACACTTCCATCCGATTTACTATGCTAGCCGGACCTTGAATGGTGCACAGGAGAGTTACACCACCACCGAGAGAGAGCTTTTAGCTGTGGTGTTTGCATTTGATAAATTCAGGTCCTATCTTGTTCTGTCCAAGACGATTGTGTACACGGATCATTCAGCCATTCGTTATCTCTTTAGCAAACAGGATGCTAAGCCACGTCTTATCCGATGGATCTTGTTGCTTCAAGAGTTTGATATCGAAATCCGTGATAAAAAGGGGGCCGAGAATGTGGTGGCCGATCATCTTTCGCGTCTTGAGGGAGCTGAGTTAGGAGAGCCGGGGGTCAGGATTAATGACCACTTTCTGACAGATAGTCTTATGTCTGTTTCGGCTCAGGATGAGGGTTTTCCATGGTTCGCCGACTTCGCGAACTATCTTGCGGACAGGTACTACCCGAAGATGTCTTACCAGCAAAAGAAGAAATTCTTTGCTGATGTTAAGTTTTACCCGTGGGACGACCCGTATCTCTTCCGGATAGGTGCTGACCAGTTGATCAGGAGGTGTGTTGACGTTAAGGAGGGATGGCAGATTCTGAGCCATTGCCATGTTGGACCAACAGGAGGTCACCACGGTGCGAGTTTGACGGCGAAGAAGGTGTTTGATTGTGGTTTTTATTGGCCTTCGATTTTTATGCGCACGCGTTTGTGAGGAGTTGTGATCGTTGCCAGCCGGTCGGAAACATTTCTTCGCGAAATGAAATGCCCCAGAATGCTATTCAGGTTTGTGAGGTTTTCGATGTGTGGGGCATTGATTTCATGGGACCGTTTCCATCTTCGCTTGGAAACAAGTATATACTCCTGGCGGTTGATTATGTCTCGAAGTGGGTTGAGGCCAAGGCCTTACCCACTAATGATGCCCGAGTTGTACTCCATTTTCTCAAGAGCCTTTTTTCTCGTTTTGGTGTCCCGAAGGCGTTGATCAGTGATAGAGGAACTCACTTCTGCAATGCGCAGATGGAGAAGGCGTTGCGTCGCTATGGGGTCACCCATCGGCTCGCAACCGCCTACCACCCACACTTTAGTGGGCAGGTAGAAGTGAGTAACCGGGGGATCAAACGTATTCTTGAGAAAACGGTTGGTTCGAATCGTCGGGATTGGTCCGACAAGTTGGATGATGCGTTGTGGGCCTTCCGTACAGCCTACAAAACTCCGACCGGTTCTACACCATTTCAGATGATTTATGGGAAGGCCTGCCACCTGCCTGTTGAGTTAGAGCACTGTTGAGATAGAGGATAAAGGCGGGAAGTTTAAGGTGAACGGTCACAGACTGAAGCACTACATAGGAGAGCCGGTGACTGATCAGACGGTCGAGGTATTCTACCTTGACTCGCTCTATGAGACGTAGACGTGATGGATGCACCACTCGGGAGACTGCCCGAGTTGTAGAGTTTGTATTTTTGTTATATGTTTGTGCTATCTGTTTTATTTGTTTTGTATATTTCAGGATGTTCCAAGATGAAACCGCTCATACTTAATCTCCATTTGAGTCGGTCGATTTAAGGGGTGTTCCATTATTGAAAAAAATAAAAAAAAAATTATAACAACCAAAAACACAAAAATATGTTTATTTGTTTATGTTTTTGTTTTCCGTGTTGTATGCCGCTACATGCGAGCGAGTTTGAGTTCTGCAGGTTATATTATGCACATGGTAGCTCCGATGGCGTTGTGGAACAGGTTCTCCCGAGGTTGCGGCCGCAAATGAAATGCTATACGGTCGTTTGGATACTACTCAGCTATTGAGGATTCTACACACAAACCAGGGGAGTAACCCGTTCTTTGTTTTAGTCTTGTATACTTTATTTTTATTTTCTGTTTTATTTTTATTTTTATTTCTTTTCCTTATACTCATCGAGGACGATTTCGTTCTAAGTGTGGGGATGGGGTTTATTTTACTTAGTTGTAGGAAAATTATTATAAAAAAAAATTGAAAAATTTTGAAAAAAATTAATCACTTGAAAGTTATTTTTTTTTTCTATGTTAAACAGGAGATGATATTATTACCGAGTAGTGGTTATTTTATAACTTCTTGGTGTTTTCAAAATATATATATATAATAAATAAGAACAGTGCCCGTTAGACTCGCACGTAATGTATGGTAATCGAACGGTTTAGACTCAGTAATCGTGTGTCGGTAGGCTCAGCCTTTGAGAATGAAAGGGCGGTTTGGTTGTTGACCTAATTGTACCTCTTAAGTGGCCTGACTATAGTGGGAAACATCTTTGGGGTTTTGTTTGTTTAACTAAGCTCGTGACAGGACTGGAATGAAAAGCAGGGTCATACTCAAGCCTCGAGTCACATGATCATCTGTTTATATTAGCTTTTTTATCTTTTGTATTTGTTTCTATTCAGGCAAAGCCATGTACTTTGAGTATTCAAAAAAAAAAAAAAAATTGCAAAAAGCCAAAAGGCAGAAAACGTAAAAATAAAAGAGAATGCATTTGTAATTGCGTGCACTTGAAAGAGAGCTAGAGTTTATAGTTTGTATATGAGTCGAAATGTTTTAATCATGTGGCAAAAGGTTTAAGTCAAGTTGGGGTGGCTCGGCCCGGTAAAACCATAATGGAATTGGTGAAGTGGCAGCAGGGCTTTTAGGTGTGGGTTCCACTTAGTCATACAAATTAAAAGAATTGTCACGCCTTATTTGCCTCGGTAAGTATTAGGGGCATGGGTTTAAAGTGGACAGCAATACCGGCAATCGACCTGATCTAGCTTATTAGGTGAAAATTGGAAGAAATATTTGGGTAACGGGTCACTTGTTCTAACACTTTAAAAAGAAAATAAATAAATAAATATATAATAATAATAATAAATAAATAAAGCCAAGAGTGGTCGGTTAAAACTCGGATATGATCATGTGTAGTATTTTTATCAAGGACGAAAAAGTCTTAAGTGTGGGGATATTTGATGTGTTGTAAAACACACGTATCTTCCGCACGTTTTATCCACGTATTATTATATATTTTATATGTTTTAACTCGTTTTAGTTAGGTTTTACATAATTTTATTCATGTTGTAGGTTATGGGTGAAAGATTGAAGAAACCGAGCTTTTCGAGGAGTTTACGGCCCTTTTAAGCATACAATTTCAAGACAAGACTCAAAGCCCGGCCCGTGTACATCATGAAAAGGCCCAAGACCCTATTATATTATAACATAAAAAAAAATTAAAAAAACCCTAAGCTGAACAGGAGCTGCGATCGGAACAGGAGCAGGAAGAAAAAGAAAGAAAAAAGGTTTTGTCGGCTAGGGTTTGGTGTTCTTGGCGGCTAGGGAAGGAAGAAGACACAAGAATCGATGCTCGGGATCATTCTCCATCAGTTTACATCAGCCGGGAGCAGCCCATAAACATCCATATCCTTACATCTTTTTCATTGTTCATACACTTTGATTTACTTGTTCAATTGATTAATAGTTTTGCAATTACATGAGATATTGACTTGTTATTGATTAGTATTGATTATTGAATGTTTGAATTTATGTTTAAGATGAGTTTATTAATGGTTTTATTAAATGTTCATGGCTGTCCAATTGTGATTCTCGGCTAAACTTGTTAGTTCTACCTAGGGATGATGTTAATTGTTAGGTTTTGATAGGTTTTATGGATTGTTTGATTGATAGACCTTAATTGCTATTGTAAAGTTTGATTTAGACATGAAATAGGTTGTGTTTAAGGGCTGGAAATATTGGTTAATTTATTGCATAAACCCCGTGTGTTGATTGATTAGTTTTGTATTGATTGATCGGTGCATTGTTTGATTCTAGACTCGGTGTTTAGGTTTTGTTTGCGGTAGGAACAACCGTAGGGTTTTGTTGCATGATTATTTGGTTAAAGTACAACGGTTAGACACTTTCTTTGAGACCGAGAGGTGATAAGAAGTAGGGTCATCTCATTCTCTTTATATGCTAGAATAAGGATTGCGCGAGAGCGAGTTCGTTTCTTGTCAGGTTTAGGTGTTTTGAGTGACCAGTTGATCTATTTTGGTTTAAGTTGAATTGTTCCTCTATCCTTGGTTGTGTAGTATTCATTGCCATTAGGGTCGTGTGTTGGTGAGACTGAGAGATGATCTAGCATTAGAACACGTTAGCAATCATTTCCCGGTTTGGTCGTTTTAGCCGATTTTGAGTAGTTAGGGTTTATTGAGTGAGACCGAGAGGTAATCCAGTGAGCCCGAGCGATCCTTAGTCGTGTCATCTTTAGGGACCGGTGGCTTGAAGTCATCCAATCCATTAGCTTTTTAGGCCTACAATTTGATTCAGACCTAGGTAAATGTTTTTCTCCATCCTAAGTTAATACAGTTAGTTCCCCGTTAAGTTTTCTATTTTTGGTAACTTTTGTCAGTCAGTTAGGTTAGTTCAGTTAAGTAATTAGAAATCAAAAATCAATATAATATTATTCTAAGGTAGGTCTCGTCTAGGGTTAGTAATTGTTAGCGTCTTACGTGTCCACGTGTTCGATACTCGGACTTTCTAGGTCTATACTACTTGCTACGGTTGTGTGTGGTTTTAGGATTTTCGTTTTAATATTAAAGCTTAGTTGTGAGGGTCATTATTATAGGATTATTAGACACGCATCAAGTTTTTGGCGCCGTTGCCGGGGACACGGTTTTAGGCGTTATGAGAGCAATCCGAGTTAGGACTTACCTTTTGTGCTACTTGTAATTATTTTTGTTTTATTTTGCTTATTTGTAGAATAATTTAGATAATCTTATTTCTAATTATAGTTTTTATGTGACAGACTCGATCTCATGGACCACCCGACACTGAAGAATTTCACGAGCCAGAAAGAGAGTTTCATGACAGACATCGTCCCGTTTCACCCTCGTCCACTTCTTCATCCGTTGACCCCGACGATAGGGATAGGATCATGGTCGAAATTCCACCGAGGAGGACAGTTGCGGACCGGGCCCGACCGGCCAATGCTGGCGCGAGATCCAGCATCGCACCACCCGCCATTGGAGTTGCTACGAACTGGCAGATCCCGTCGAACATTCTAAATACCATTGCTCATTCTTCTCAGTTTCACGAGTTTCTTCACGAGAACCCGCACTCTCATCTCACTCGCATCGTGTGTATCTGCGACACTTTCCATCTTGCGAGCGTTTCCGAAGACGCCGTTAAGCTCCGCGTCTTTCCGTTTTCACTCGCTGATCAAGCGAGTCTGTGGCTCGAGTCCCTCCCACAGGGCTCTATAGCTACTTGGGCTGACATGCAGACCCAGTTTCTTGAGAAATATGATCCTCCGGCTAAGGCCGCTCGTCTATCTAATCAGATACATTCTTTTCAGATGGAGGATGCCGATAGTTTCTACGAGACCTGGGAGCGATTTAAGAATCTATTAGCGTTGTGCCCGAACCATGGCTTGCAAGATTGGGCGGTTGTCGAGAAGTTTTATGATGGAGTGACGTACGCGACACAGAGTATGCTCGACACGGCTGCGGGAGGACATTTGCTGACGACATAAGACCTCGATGAGTGTATCGCTTTGTTCAATGGGCTAGCTATGAGTGGATACCAGAGACCATCCTCTAGGGGTGTTAAGACCATCGATTCTATTTCACGCGGTATGCATTCGGTGGATACGACCACTGTACTCACAGCACAGGTAGAGGCGTTGGCGAAGATGGTGAAGGACATGCAGACGAAGAGCAAGTTGTGTGAGATCTGCAGTGGTGGGCATGATACCATTCAGTGCCCAGTCAGTTCGCAGGAGGAGGCCGTAGACTTCATAGGGAATCCAAACCGAAATCCAAATTCTTTCAATTCTTATAATTTGGGATGGAGAGGCAATCAGAACTCCAACTGGAGGAGCAGCAACCAGCCCGGTTTTCAGCAATGTCAGAGTTTATTTCAGGATGCCGGTGAGGGAGCGAGTAGTGGGGAGAAGAAGCCCACTTTGGAGGAGATGATGGTGCTACAGACGTAGATGTTGTCGCAGCTTATGACGCGTGAGGATTCCCGACACAAGGAGACGCAGGAGAAGTTTCGAGAGCACGAGTAGTTCATGAGGAATCAAGGAGCGTCGATTCAGAGTCTGGAGCGGCAGATGGGGGAGATAGCCAGTCGATTGAACGAGAAGCCGCAGGGTACGCTACCGAGTAACATTGAGCAGAATGCGAAGGGATTTGCAAAAGTTGTGACAACGAGGAGCGGTGCAGGGACACGAGATGAGCCCGGGATTCAGCAGAGGTGTAGAGGAGGAATTTTCTAGGAGCCTGCAGTAGTTCTAGAGGAGTAGGTGGATGAGGAGATTCAGATGGAGTCTCCACTGGCCCAGGTTTATCAGAGGAGCAGCCCAAGGATTTCAGCACAGGTCGAGAGACAGCAGCTACCGAGCGAGCTGCCGAGAGTCTACAAACCTAGAGTACCATACCCCGGGTGACTCCGTAGAGATAGAGATGAGGAGCAGAATTCCAAATTTCTTGATCTTTTGAAGCAGCTTCATCTTAACATTCCATTCCTTGAGGCACTGACTCAGATGCCTAAACACGCGAAGTTCCTCAAGGATATCCTTTTAAATAAGGAGAAGCTTGTTGAGGTCGCTTCCATCTCATTGAGTGCTAGCTGTTCTGTTGTCTTACAGAGGAAATTACCAGAAAAGATGGCCGATCCAGGAAGTTTCACGATTCCCTGCATCTTGAGTGATGATACGGTTATTCATGCGCTGGCCGATCTCAGTACCAGTATTAATCTCATGCTGTACTCCGTGTATCGCAAGCTGGGTCTAGGCGAACCGAGGCCTACCAGGATGAGTATCCAGCTTGCTGACCGTTCTGTGAAATACCTTCGAGGGGTGGTCGAGAACATGCTGGGACATTAATTCTTTCTTCTCGGCCTTATGAAACTTTTGTCGAGGAGTTCTTGCAGTTGGGACATTAATTCTTTCATCTCGGACGGCGCCAGACGATAAGGTGCCTTCGCGATGGGCTGTGCTCCTGGTATTAACTCTATCTGGAATTCTACTTCTCGTTCCGGTGGTAATCCTGGAAGGTCCCCAGGGAACACTTTTGGGTAGTCACACACTACAGGAACATCTTTCACTTCTTTTGTCTCGGCCGTAGCTTTGACAACATACGCCAGGTAGGCACTGCACCCTCGCCTTAACAAACCTTCGGCTTTTATCATCGTAATGACGTTAAGCCCTAAACTTCCTTTATCACCATAAACCGTTACCGTACCGCCATCCAAAGACTTTTGTCTCACCAGTCTACTCTTACACACTATCTGGGCTTCAAATTCAGACAGCCAATCCATCCCCAACACTACATCGAATCCTCTTAAGGTCATCACATACAGGGTAGCAGGAAATTCGGGTCCTTCCAACTCTATCTTACAACTCTTGACCATTCTCAAAATTCTAGCCGAGGTCCCACTAGCGGTCTCTACCATAAAAGTTTTAGGCACACTGCAACATTTCATTCTAGCTTTCTTACAAAACGGAGTAGCTACAAAACTCCTAGTCGCACCTGAGTCAAACAATACGGAAGCAGAAATACCGTTTACTAGAAATATACCTGTCACAACATCAGGGATATGCTTAGCTTGCTCTTGTGTCAGCATGTAGGCTCTGGTTTGGGCCTAGACTGCTCAGCATCCTTCTTACTGCTTCCCCCAGCTTCAGTACATTCTCTCGCCATATGGCCTGTCTTGCTACACCGGAAGCATGCCGGTTTTGCATTACATTCATTGGTGTAGTGCCCCACTTTCCCACACTTGTAACGCACATTCGACCCAAACTTACACTCTCCTCCATGAGCTTTCCCACATTTGTGGAATATATCGGAACCAGTTCCCCATTTCCACTCACCACCGTGCATCTTCCCACATGTCTTGCACGGCTTCTTCACCCACACCTTCTGCTTCTTCTCCCTTGAGTTCCACAACTGAGTACCGGGTCGTTTAGTAGAGGCAACCCACTTATTCTCTTTCTTCTCTTCCATCGCCACCATATCATCAACAGCCAGGTCATCATAAACCATTTCCGAAAGTTCGACCGCGGAATCAAAAGTAGCAGGTTTACTAGCCCAGACAAAGGTGCGGACTTTTTGCTCACCATGTCAGGCACGAGTCTTGACATATGGTTAAACTCGGTAGTATATTCTTGGAGTGTCATCTTCCCCGCCATCAAATTCAGGAACTTCATCTCCGCCCTCTCAACTTCAGAATCTGCACAGAACTTCTTCATAACCATTTCCTTCAGGTCATCCCACTTCAAAGCCTTAATCTTAGCGGCGGTCTTCCTCTGCTCAACAGTTTCCCACCAAAACATAGCTTCGTCCTCAAATTACTGGGTAGCAAAACCTATCGCTTAATTGGGACGGCACTCGCTAATTCAGATAACCTTGTCCCTCGCGGTTATCCATTGGAGTGTAGCGATTGCATCCCCTGTACCAGAAAGCTTTGGAGGGTCACAACCCTTGAACAACCTTTAGCTGCAGCCACCTCGGCCTCTCTTATCGTCATTGACTTTCACAGACCGGTCTTCACTCCATTCCTTTCTCACAGTCTCTTCATCTTTCTTACTACTTTCCCCTGTCCTCTCAACGGTTCCTGCACGGATCTCATTTGACTTTTCCTGTTGCTGATTCTGTATTGCAGCAGCCACTGCCTGAGTAATGGCAGCTTGGATAGCAGGGTCGAGCTGATACCCTTCGTTTCTCACAGTTAGGCTTCTTTCCTCGCCAGACTCGATAATTGGTTACTCGGGGGGTACTCGGGTAGCACGTGGTCTACCACGGCATCTCGAACTTTCTCCTTGCCTAGCAGTCTTCATGGTACCAGCCATTCGTATTATATAAGAAAACACAAACGTCATCACTTAAGGAATTGTTTAGTATATGGATAGTAAGGCTAACAGGTAATAACAGTGGCCAATTGTGATTAGCTTATCACAGTACTTTCCGTGTCCTACACCCTTCCCTTTGTGAGTCCACTTGTGCTAGTTTCTACGTATAATAGTTGGTCGATCACATGTTTCACATCTTCACACATAAACAAGCAATTCTATATCTAGCTATTAAGTTAGCTTTCTTACTCATTCCTTACTATACACAAGATCATGATCAACTTACACAAGATGATAACTTTCTAAGCTTGCTTGGAGGACACATGACATTCTCTGACTGGCATCTTCTTTCTTTTCTTTCTTAAGTCACATTATCTGTTCGAGTCTAAGCATGTAGGATGCTTATTTCTCTCAAACTTCTATCTCCCTAGCAGGGTCCAAGGGGCAGAGCCCCTGGCTGGGGTTGAGCTGCCATGTTAGCTCGGAAAAATTTTATTTTCGGTAACAGGTCCATCATAAAAAACGCATCAGAAAATGGATTTCATGTAATTTCGCATGGCTCTTTCGCATGAAATTTCGCTTGGAATTTCGCATGGAATTTCACATGTTCTGTAAGGCCCCGTTTTCGGAACCCTACTTTGGCGTTGTATTTACTCATAAACACAGTTCTAAAATCAGAGTTAATTAAAACTTTTCGCGGAATACTTAAAACTTCGTGCAATACATCACAAAACATCAAATCTTGTTTAACAAAAGTTAACTTGTCTTAATACATATCATATAATTCAAAATACTTCTATCTCAAGATGCCCGTCTTCCAGTCCATGCCAAATTCCATCCTCAAGCCAGCTCCTTCAATATATTTATCTACGTGCATACTAAAAGTCAGCTACGCTGAGTGAGTTCTAGTTAAACAAGTAACATACATTTCATTCTCATTCTTACACACACACACACACACACACACACACACACATATATATCCGAAGACACATATTTCGTTCGTACTTACTTTCATACTTTCGTTCAATTATACTTTTACTTACTTTCACTACTTTTATACATACATAACTGTTCTACGTTTTAAAGAGCCTTTCGCCCAATAACCTTCGCAGATATTGTTAGGGTCTGCAACCCTTTAATTCTTCGCATATATTATTAGGGTATGCAACCCTTTCGTTCTTCGCATATATTATTAGGGTATGCAACCCTTTCGTTACTCTCATATATTAATAGGGCATGCAACCCTTTCATTCTTCGCATATATTATTAGGGTATGCAACCCTTTATATATTAAACTATACATATCATACATACCATACTTTCATTAGTTGTATCTATTCTCATATACCTCTTCACACATACGTTTAAAACTTTCTATATTAATTAGGTATATTTATAAACATTCATAAGGCATACACTTACCACTTAAGGTAACTGTATTAACTAATACATTGAGTATGCACACAGCCCCGAAAACATAACACAGAAATGGTGCCATTTTCGCTTCGCATTACTTTTTCGCTTCGCATGAAGCCATTTTCGCTTCGCATTACTTTTTCGCTTCGCATGAAGCCTTTTTCGCTTCGCATTGTCATGTGATGCGAAATACTTATTTTGCTTCGCATGGCTGTGCGATGCAAAATATTTATTTCGCTTCTCATGGCTGTGCGATGCGAAGTCGACTCATGCGAAAATAACATTCTTTTCATTACTTTTGCCTTTTTAAGCCAAGTTACTCCGTGACTCATCCTTAGGACTCGATTTTACCCTTTTTATGGGTTTTGGGTCGTACCAACTTTGTATACCCGTGTTTTATGAGGTCCGAACATCACCTTTTTGTCCTATATCATACCCGTGAGGCTATAACTCACCAAGTTTATGTTTTTCTTTCATCTTACAACCCGATCCACTAAGATATCAGTTTGCATGTCGGAACCGACCAATAAACTTAACCTTTTTAACCAATACTCACCTTTTTCTTCCGGTTCGGTTCGGAACTGAACACTACGCAGATTTGGACGTGTTCTTGTTGTTTGAAGACACTTGAACACCAAGATCTTCCTTACTTTAGCCCGGATTCGAATTCAGGTCTTGAGAGAGAGTATGTGTGCGTTCTAGGGAGTGTGTGTGTGTGTGTTGTGGGAAGAAATGGTGAAAGGATGAGGGAATGGCCTTATATAGAGGGCGGTGGGCCCCACCACCCACTTCCTTTTCCAAACCCAATCCTTATCCAAATATAAACACGCATACAATTAAACGAGCGACGCACATGTAACAATAAATTCTCTTTTATTTAGTAATCTCGTAATACGGATGTTACAATTTCGCAGGGAATTTCGAATTGAATTTCGCTTGGAATTTCGCATGGGAATTTTGCTTCGCATGGCCGTTTCGCTTCGCATGGCCCATTTCGCTTCGCATGGCATGCGATGCGAAATACTTAGATTTCGCATGGCATGCGATGCGAAACCCTTTTCGTGCGAAATAGACCCGATTTACCCTATTTTGTTAATTTAGAGCCATTTTACCCGAGACTCTTTTCTTAGAATCCGTCTTAGACCTTTTTATGGGTTTCGGGTTGTACCAACTTTGTATACCCGTGTTTCTCATAGTTCAACCGTCACCTTTTTAGCTTAAAACGCACCTAGGAAGTTATAACTTACCAAGTTTATGTTTTTCTTACATTTACAGCCCGATCTACCATTCTATCAGTTTGCATGTCGAAACAGACCTACAACTTAACCTTTTTAACCAAAACCCACCTTCAGTTCTCGGGTTCGGTTCAGATCTGAAACAACTCGAGGATCTGAACGTGATTCTTGGTGTTTGATGGCGTTCACACACGAGGTTCTTTCTTCTTTTGGCTCGGGATTGGATTCGGGTGATAGAGAGAAAGTGTGTGTGTGTTCTTGAGTGTGTGTGATGGTGGAAAGAAATGGAATGGAGAAGAGGTTGGGGTCTATATATAGGGGTCCACGAGCCCCACCACCCACTCCCTTTTCCAACCAAACCTTATCCAAACATAAGCACGCGCACGATTAAACTAACGACTCACAGTTAATAATAGACTTCTCTTTTATTTATTTATCTCAAAATAAGAATGTTACACATACCAACACATTTGAGGGTGATACTTAAATCTTTTATACTATTTCTTTACTTGTTGGTCTGAGCTTTGGTACTCCGTCGGCCCACCTTTTTTGAATGAAGATATCAACTTAGACCCATTAAGCAAGTTGTCAAAGGTATGGCTTTTTTTTCTCATTTTTTTAAATGAGAATGATAATCCATCATGTCATGCCCATTGAGGCATTTCCTTGTTTAGGTGCAACAAACCAAGAAAACTATGAAGATCACCACATCTTCTTCGTTTTATGGTGCACCAGGGGAGTATAATAATGAGAAAAAACAAAGGATTACTTTGAAGATTGTTAGTCCAATTGATTATGATTGAACCTATCTGAATCTAGATCTTATGATTACATCAAGTAATTCGTTGATACGATATATGATTAGGTGAGATTACTTTATGTGTGTGTACTGTGTGTGTTGAGAGAACAATTGGGGCAGAGTAACGACACTAGAGAATGATTAATAAGAATTGTTGCATTACTCGTTAACTTACAGGGTATATATAGAGGATGATCTCATTCGTTAAGATCATCTTAACGAATGAGTCATTCGTTACATTAAAGACTAACGAATGTAACAACTCATTCATTATACATTACATAAAGCGAATGGCCTACATTCGTTAATCTAGGTTAACGAATGGAACTTACATTAGAACGAATGTGACACATTCGTTACAAGGTAACGAATATGCCTTACAGTTAGGCGAATGGGCAGTAACATACAATTACCAAAATGCCCTTTACATTAAAACATAAAATAATAATAAACTAATAAAGATCAAGACGTACGAAACATGTATCAACAAACTCCCCCTCGTCTCGAGCTCTTTATTCTTCAATGCTGGAACATTTTTGTCTTCCAGTCCACACAACTATGAATCTTGTATGCATAACAGACACGAACAACCTTCTGAAACAGCATAGCAAGTTCATAGTCGCTTACATTAGCAAATCTGATCTGACTGTGAAATAACGCATCATTGTCAGACTCAGATAAGTTAACGAGCCACATCGGATCAAGAATACGTATAACACTTGTGTTTGACCCGCTGCCCAATATAATAACCGCCTCACCTGTTCGATTGTCATAATACCAATAATTAAACGAGGTGAACAGTCTCTGAGGGAATATCTTCATCGGTGCCCTCTTCATTGTCTTTGGCGGCTTTACCTATAGAATCATCTTCCTCCAGCCTGTGCGTTGATCAATCTCGTTTATGTATTTGTGAGTCGGCACCTGTGGCTTGAAGAACTTGAAACCATAACGGGTTTCATGAAGTAGATGCTCGTAGAACCAACTAGCCCACTGATCTTTCCCACGATTAACAAAAGGTCGATTTGCCAGTGTCCTCACATCCCACCTCGGCATAGATAAAATATCGTGTCGGCGCTTGAAATAATAAATACCGTGTTCCCACTTTATGATATATACCTTAAGCTCGGAATCAAACTGCCACGCGATCATATCACCTTTCACATCTTTAGCGGTCTTGTACTTCTTCATTTGATATGCTGATGCTCGAGCCTTGGACAATCTGATTTCTTCCTGCTCGTGATAACGAAATGCCTCGATCATCTTGTTCATCCTTTTCACATCATGATCAAACATACCCTCCAAAGCACATTTTTGTTTTCTCTCTTTTGCTGTCAAGTGACTAGTCTCTGCCGCTTTATTCCATTTCTCAATCTCCTCTTTCAAACGACGCTCTGCCGAATCAACATGTTCTGTAGTAAAGAATGGAATACCTGAGTCATTGTTGTTGTCAGTGTAGAACTCAAGGTATTCCTCAGCAGTAACATCCTCAACTTCTACTTCATCATAATCATGGCACATTCCTGCGTGGAATGCCTGTATTCGTACTTTCTTCAAAATCTACATGTACATCCACACTCTTTCCCAATTCTTCCACTTCCTCATTATTCAGATCCAGAAGCAAGGCTATTTGCTCTTTAGTCAATGAATGGTCAACAAACTCGCCTTCTTCAATCTCATCCGCGTTCACCATACTATAAATAATATCGTCATACCCACAAATAAAATCATATTTGCTGGTACAACGTCAATCGGTTTCGCACTCGTGTAATCCTTGTACAACACAATCTATAACTGATTACCTTCTCCTTTACTACCACCACCCATACTTGTATTACCAGCTTGATCACCTGCTCTTGACATACTCTTAGCATTACCAGCCGACGATGTAACACCACCCAGTTGCTGATCACCCACACCTCCCACATCCTGATCCTCTTCATCATTCCTCAATCTTTTCAAATCATCATCTCTACACATGAGTTGAAAAATTATCTCATCAGCTCTATCAATTCTCCCCCCTGAGCAGCAACATGAGCTTTAAGTTCCCTATTCTCTCGTTGAATATACTGAATATGTCGATACAAATTCCTTTGTGCTAGCTCATTGGAAGCTCTATCAGCTTGAAACTGTGTCTGTTGAAGATGCAACAGATTCATCATGTGGAACCATTGAGTTTGAGGAGACATACCAAAGAAATTTGGATGAACTGGTTACAAAGGACCCTAAGGACGAGTAAATCTCATAAACGAATGCACAGGCCTAGGCAACTGTGCAGGTGTAACTGGAGTCACTGGAGTAGTTGGCTGTGGTGTAGGCATACGAGCCAATACAGACTGAAGGACATCACCAAACACTGGATCTGGTCTTGCAGTAGTAATCAAAGTCATAGAAGGAGGTACCGGACACACTGGCAAATGAACCGGAGTCGGTGACCTTGGAATCCTTTGAGGCATAGGATAAGTAGATGCAGGATCTGATATAGATACCGGTGAAGTGGATCTTTCGAACGGTTGACTTGGTATCTCAATTCATGAACCGTGTCGAACACGTTGCTTCTTCGGTTTGTCACCCTTATCCACCATCGGTTCTTTTACGCTTTTTCTCATACGTTAGCTCAGCTTGTGGTCCTGGACCACCATCACCACCATTATCTCCACCATTTCCACCATCACCACCTTCACGCTCAGAGTCAGAATCATCATGAGCCCAATGATCATTAGGTGGTGCAACATAATCAATGTTTGCAAGGTGACCGATCAAATGCTTATACCTCGGTCGTTCTTCAAGACTTTGACCTCGGTAAGATCGTAAACGTCTCATCGTCTCTGCATTCATCATATCAAGCTTCAATACATCGTCTTGATTTTTAATCAAGTCAGGCAGTAAATCATTGATCATCATCTGCAGAAATCTCGGATACATCAAAAACTTATGAGGGCTCGTGAGATTTTCCTTCAAGTGATAATAAAGCAATTCAGAAAAATTAGATGGTTTATTAAACACCAAGGCAACAAATGCAGATTGTAGCATCACTCGGCACTCATCAAAATCACCTTTACGTCCACCGAGACAATGTATCAACACGTGAAGCAAATACTTGTATTGCTTACACAAGATTACTTTGTTGTATATTGACTTTGCCATATCACCATTATACCTTACACGTTCAAATAACCCACGAATCAAAGTCCTTTCAAACTCGCATCGATCATCCACAGTATCATGAAAACGCAATGAATCTCGAATAACCACAATATCAATCACTACTCGTTTATCCTGAATTACCGCCTCAATCTGGTTCTCAATCTCGTTAAATTTAGTGGTATCCCAGAAAGCACGTATAATACTCTGATAAACAACTGCATTAGTAGAGATGGCCTTGTATATCCGGGATTGTAATAAGAAACGTATCATGCCTCCAAAAATCGGCGAGTCTTCAAAATCCGTCTCTAGAAAAGCACAAATGTTATGGCTTTTATTCTAGGATAATAACAGTGGAGCTTGTTCAGGTTCAAGTTTCTCTTGAACTTGATGCTGTTGTTTAGGGTTAGCCTCTGGATTTTGCTCGGGAACACGGTTTTGAATCAACTCGTCAGCCATTTCTGTTTGAACAAACATAAACATTAGTAAATTGTTTAAGAATATCTTACTGATTAACAAATGTCTATCTCATTCGTTAAAACGGTTTAAACGAATGAGACATTCGTTATACATTAAATATCTTTCATTCTTTACTAATAACGAATCAAATAATACATTAATTCATTCGTTATTATAACGAATCTTGTTTTATTACCTTAACGAATCAACCCTGATTCGTCACCCTTATATGTTATCAGAAAATTCCTATTCGCTCCATTTAACGATTACTTTTAACGTATCCTATGGTCAATCGTTAACACATTAACGAATCTGGCAATAATTCGTTAAGCTAATAACGAATCTGACTTAATTAATCAATTTGACTAATCAGAAGTCAATTACACAATTAAGTTTGACTAAATTGCAGTCAAAGACGACGATTTTCATCGATTAACCTATTGAATCCATACTCATATCACAATCAAATGTTATCAAAGTCATCGAAAACGAGGTTAGCACTATTAAACGATGAATATCAATAACAACATTAATCCAGATAAGTGTTTTATGTTGTTAATTTGTTTGTTTTGATAATCGATTATCAAACCGTCAATTAACCCAATAAATTTCAACGAAATTTCATAAAATTTGTATTTCCGATCTCGCCATTACCTGTAGAAAACCAAGGTGTTAACGAAATGGTCTAATAAGCAGACTAAGTATTCTGGGAAAAATTTGCAATAATTCGTGTAGGTTGGCGATGAAATAGAAACTGGATGAATGAAAGGTCATTCGTCTAACATTGGGATTATAAGCCCAATAATTTCATGCTTTCCGAGGTCATTCGTTCAATTTTTGAACTAACGAATGGCCTCATTCGTTAAATTAATAAACCTGATTCGTCAAGATTTTAAACGAATAAGGTTTCCATTCGTTAAACTTTAATGAATATTACCTTAACTCTCTTATTCGTCAACTTTATAACGAATATAAGAGTCATTCGTTAAAATCTTAACGAATGATACATTAAAATCATTTCATTCGTTAAAATGCTTAAGCGAATGTCTTCCATTCGTTATGCACAATGGAAGCGACTGACAATATAACAAATGAGAGACTCATTCGTTATGTTTAAATAACGAATGATTTTACATTCGTCAAACCAAATAACGAATCACCCGAGATCCTTAGCGAATGAGATAAAGATCTCATTAAGAATTTAAATAATATTAAAAACCAATTAGGGTTTTTAATGATTTAAATAATCAATTAAATCCAATTAGGGTTTTGAATGATACATTACAATACCCGATCAATCCAATGATCGGTAAGGTTTAACTTAAAATGGATTTTTACGTTAAACACTCAACTGATAACAGTTGAAAATACATTAAGCACGATTAAATTAAAATTTTGAGGTGTTAAACTTTTTCTTTTTGTTTTTGAATTTATTCGCAAGCTCGGTAAATCGAAAATAAAGCAGAAATAAAATCTTTTTGAATTTTGAAATATTTTTCAAATAACAAGCAAAAATAAAATAGTAAAACTAAATTAACAGTACATATTTTTGTGAGTTTGAGCAGGGAATCATATTGTCCAAAATTTCTGTCCGTCACAGTTTTATTTTCAGCTTTTATTTTGACATGTGTTAAGTCGATTATTGGTATTGTTGTCCACTTAAATCTTCTGACAAATTTTTTCAGAATTTTTGGTGATATTTCTTAATTTGTTCAATTAGGCACAAATATCAGAAAGAATTAGTTCAAATCTTGATTCAATCGTAATTTGATTTTCTCCAAATCACCCCAACTTGACTTAAACTTTAGAACCAATTTGATTATAAAAATGATTATATTTAAGCAATCATAATTTGTATTCCCCACTACAAGATATACCCCCGTTATCAAGCAATACCCTAAGGTCCATTCCTATGGATGAGCATGCATGATTTCATCTGTCGGTTTACAGACATTGTGTCCCATGTGGTCCATTTCTTAATGGTAATAAGACGCGAGCAAGGGGACAATGTATGACTCACAGTGTGGTTTGATCAAGTCTGTAATTCATTCTGTACACGAAGTACTTTTTGCGATCAAGTTTAGAGACTTAAGCAGTTACACTACGAGTTCACTTTTACAAGCATTTTAAATATTCGTCGAAATGAATACCAGATGTAAAACTGCATAAAGACCCAATGGAATCCGGAGCCTTAAAGCATCCCATCAATACAGGATTTAAGGCCACAAGACCATACATCGTTGAAGCGTTAACCACCAATTAGATCCTTTTCTTAAAGTTGTTTTCAAATTGATTAGAAGGCTTGAGTATGACCGGATTATTAAATTTCTGCCATCATCATCATGACCTTTTAGAGAACTAATGTACCCGAGTATTTAGCAATTTATGTTTATATCACTTACTAATCCTTACTTGTTTGTCGAAAGACCTACCAATCCATCAATGCAATTAAGCACTCAGTCTTTTATTACTTATTTTTTACTGGACTTAGGAGCAAATGACCAATGCACTATCATTTTCCCTTTTTGCTTCAAAAACTCATTTTGAGGAGCATTTTTCAATGTTTTTGAGGTATTTTTTTTTAATATTTGAATGTTTTTGGAGTTTTTAATTTTCTCTATACAAACTGAAAACACAATATTTTTGGATTTTATATTTTCTTTCCCTAAAAACAACCAAAATTGAACTAAAAACTTAAAAAAATGATTTAACCAAGCTTTTGAATATCTTTTAAAGTTTTTAAATAATTTATACCCAACAAATATTGAAAAAGTGTTTTATCAAATGTTTTGGTATAAAGGTCAGCCTTTTGAAAATCCGTGTGAATTTTATCAATTGAAATAAATTTCTTTTCAAAGCAGACACGTATAAAGTGATAGCGGATTTCAATGTGTTTGGTTTTCGAATGATGAACCGGATTTTTGGTGATAGAAATAGCGGCCGAATTGTCAATAAAAATAGGAGTAGTAAGAAACTTCAAACCGTAATCCCGCAAATATTGCTGGATCCAGAGAACTTGTAAACAACAACTCGAGGCCGCCACATACTCCGCTTCGGCTGTTGAAGTTGAGACCGTCGTCTGCTTCTTACACTGCCAGGAAACAAGCCGGTTTCCTAAGAACTGACACCCGCTGTTGTAGACTTGAAATTGATCTTGCATCCTCCATAGTACGAATCAGTAAAAGCGGTGACATCAAACTTATCGTCCTTGGGGCACCACAACCTGATGTCGGGATTTCCCCTCAGATAATGTATGATACGTTTTACTGCTGCCAGATGAGTCACTCGGGGACTCGATTGGTACATGGCACACAAATAAACAGCAAACATGATATCAGGTCGAGATGCAGTCAAATACATAAAAGATCCGATCATAGATCGAAACAGGGTTGGATCTACGGTATCCTCCAATTCATCCGATTTGATAAATTGTGACCCGCAGAAAGAGGTGTCGAAGGAATCTTGCCATCTGATATCTTGAATTGGCTCAAGACATCGTTCACGTATTTGGTCTGATGGATAAAGATCCCGGAATCAGACTGGTGAACTTGCAATCCTAATAAAAAAATCATCTCTCCCATCGAACTCATCTCGAATTTGGTTTGCATCGTCTTCTCGAAATCTTTACACAGGCTTTCGTTGTCAAACCAAAAATAATGTCGTCCACATAGATTTGTACGAGTAGCAGATCATCACCAATGTTCTTATAAAACAAGGTACAATCCACAGTTCCCCTCTTGAATCTGCTTTCAATCAAATGGTCAGCCAACGTGCTGTACCAAGCTCTCGGGGCCTGGTGTAAACCATAAAGAGCCTTGTTTAATCGATAAACACGCTCTGGAAAGTCTGGATCCTCGAAACTGGGAGGCTGCTTCACGTACACTTCCTCATGAATAGCTCCGTTTAAGAACGCCGATTTCACATCCATCTGATAAACCTTAAAATTCGTGTAGGCTGCATAGGCAAGAAAAATACGTATAGCCTCCAGTCTTGTCACAGAAGCATATACTTTAGTGTAATCTATGCCTTCTTGTTGATTGTACCCAATAACGACCAATCGTGCCTTGTTTCTCACAATTACCCCGTGGTCGTCCTTTTTGCACTTAATAATCCATTTTGTCGGAATAGCCTTTTTCACACGGTCGGGTTTGTCAATTAAGTCCCATACACCCTGTCTAACAAACTGCTGCAGCTCCTCCTGCATCGCTTCAACCCAAGATGGTTCCTTGAGTGCCATTGTGACACTTGTCGGTTCAATCTGTGATAGAAAGCAGGTGTATTGTTCAATACTAAGGATACCCGAAGAGTGAAAATCCGCATAAGCACATACTATCGAATCCTCAGTTGGAGATAAGTTACAATCAACGTTATCATCACATACATTAGCTAATTGGTGTCTTGTACGAACCCCGTCGTTCACATCACCAATTATCTATTCCTGCGGATGATTAGAATGAATCCTTAAAGAAGGATTAGCAGGTACAGATACATTATCACCCAAGTTGGTTACATTTTCCTCCGCCATTTCTAACGAGACAGTTGGTGAGTCATCATCAATTAGAATAGGCTCGTTTGTGTCTGTAGCTTCATCTAATGGTACTGACGATGAATCAACAAAATCAGCTTCATCGGAAGACTCATAAACATCGTACGATGTCTCTGATACGTCAGGAGAGTCATCTACATCAACCGAAGAAGACCTAGGAATAGGAAGACATTGTTCTTCCGTATATGATCTAATAAAATCTTCAGGTACTTCTTCAACCACAGATGTGAATGAATTAAATAACCCATCGTAATCGAACATCTAATCGGGACCCGTACCAGTTGTAGGAGTAGTATAACTTTGGCATTCAACGTGATACCACTCTTCCACATAACCTGAAGAGATATTGAACATCCTCTTTTTAGGAGAATTGTATCCCAAAAAGTAACCCTCAAAAGCTTTTTCATCAAACTTTCCAGCATCTCTCTTTAATACACTACACGGACACCCGAAAGGTTCCAAATACTTTAAGTTTGGCTTACGATTGTTCAGAAGCTCGTAACTTGTCTTCTTGAACCTCTTTACAATTAGTACGCGATTCAGAGTGTAACACACTGTATTCACGGCTTCACTCCAGAATTGAACAGGTAGCTTAGAATCAGCAAGCATCGTTCTCGCAGCTTCAATCAATGTACGATTCTTTCTTTCAGACACGCCATTTTGTTGAGTAACATAAGGTGCACTGAATTCCCGATGCATTCCCTTCTGAATGCAGAAGAAATCCAATATATTATTCTTAAACTCAGTTCCATTATCACTACGAATTCGTCTCACTTTCAGTTTGTAAAGTGATTCGATCTTCGTTATAAGATTCTGAATTAAGATAGGCGTCTAATCTTTCGACCCCATAAATAGAACCCATGAGTATCGTGAGAAGTCATCAGTAACCACCAAGCAGTACAGATCACCCGCGATACTATCATGATCCACTGGACTAAAGAGATCCATATGAAGTCGTTCTAGTGGTGTAACAATCGAGTTGATTGACTTGCTCGGATGTGACTTCTTCTTTTGTTTCCCCTTCTTGCATGCAACGCAATGATCATTAATCTTGAAGTTCTTAAGTGAAACACCATCCACCAGTTCATTTGAAATGAGAAAATTCGTCTTTCGTATATGAATGTGCCCCATGCGTCGATGCCAAAGGATAGAATCCTTTTCTGTTGCTTTTGATACGAAACACGTAGCCGAGGGTGAAACACTTACATTACAACTCATGTCTAGTACATAAATATCATTCGATCAAGGTGATCTCATGACAACCATATCTTCAGGAATCGTGTATCCCGGTTGAAGGATAACACATTCTATATCTGTGAAAATTATGGTAAACTTCTTATCATATATCTACGAAACACTCAGCAGATTATGATCCACCTTTTCACAATAATTAACCTTTTCAAACGTCACTTTTCCGTTTGAAACTTCTCCTTCCTTAGTTATCATCCCACCGTTGTTACCAGCAAACGCCACTTAACCCCCTTGAATATCTTTGATGTTATTCAGAAGATCCAGGTTGCTGGTGATATGCCGAGAACATCCACTATCCAATATCCACTTGTGACTTGACACGGATCTAGATGAACTCTGCACAACAAGGTAAAAATATTAGTTCAAAAAGGCAGCCCAAGCCTCAGTCTTAGGCTCTCCCTTTGATACTTTTGGAGATAAATTTAAATTAATACTGGCATTCGGTACTTGAGAATAGGTGACCGGTTTCTTGGTTTTCTTCTTTAAGTAACCGTCACGTATTATTCCCGAATCAGTGTTCTTACAAATTGGTTGAGCACAGTCAACGAAGTTGTTTAATACATTAAAAGATTCAACCCGAACGACTTTCTTTGGATTGACATTTGAATACATTATAACACAATCATCAATTTGTTTTTCTTCCATATTCTGACTCATTTCAGTCTTTCGGTTTGATGCCGATTTGATATCATCAACCTTTGCTTTACATTTCTTTGAAACGTGACCCGGTTCACCACATTTAAAGCATAAACGTGTGTCTAACAATTTTTGTTGTGAATCCCTTGGTTTGTTTTCATGCATAGGTTGAGGAGTATCAATCTTAGATGTTTCAAAAGTTACCTTCATTGGAACATCACGTTTGAATCCCTTTTTATTTTGATAACATTACAGATTGGTAGAATTCGAAGAATCTTCCCTACCTTTTACAAATTTTATAGATTTAAACTTGTTACCATTTGAATTTTCTTGAACATTCACAAATTTTGATTTGGTAAATATTTGTTCAAGCTCAGTAACTTTTGACGTGTCATCTTGAAAGAAACTTTCAATCATTTCAGGATTTAGAAGATTCAAATGAACTTATTTATCCGAAAAAACTTTTGACAATCCTTTTAACTTAAATATCTTCCCACTAGAAGATCTAGGTTGAGGATTGATGAACCTCATTAACTCTTCATCAGACACAGAGGGTAGTCTGATTTAGATATTTTAGGAGATTCCTTAGGAGTTTTTGTTGATGAATCACCCGAAGGCTTTGAACCGTATGCTGCTTGTTCAAACTCTTCGGGTTCACACAAGATGTGATTGTCAGCAAGGATGTTTTTGTTTTTGACAATCTCATCTTGTTCAGAAAACTCCTCAATAGAACCATCCAATTCATTTTTAGTAAACACTGATTTACTTTTGATATGAATCGATTCTAGAGATGGTTTGTTTTGAACCACATTGTCAGATTCAATAGCAGGAATTTCTGGACATTGTTTTACATTAGAAATGCTACAGTAATCTCCTTTAAAAGGAGGAGGAATCTCGACGTACCCCAAACCCGCTTTCCCATTTTTCTTGTGAGAATTTTTTACTTCAATGATCTCATTTAAAAGAAACGAGGAATCTCGAGATTTTCCAAGTTTGGTTTTCAGTTCTAAAACTTCATTTTCTAGGTTTGAAATGCATGTTCGAAGTTGGAGGATCTCCTTGAAATGTTGCTCAACAACAATTATCTTACATTGAACTTCAGCTTTGAGATCATGATTACTTTCAGACAGATTTTTAATTTTTAGTGTAGATTGTTCCAGTAATTTGGATTTCTGTCGATAGCATTCATTGATCATAAAATGATCTTTTATGAGAGTAGTGTTTTGATTTAAAGCTGATTCAAGTTTGATTTTGAGTTCAGCACATTCATCACATTCAATCACAACAGCTGAAGGTTCTGATATATTAATTGAAGGTTTAGGACATACCTCTTCAATTTTAGCCATGCATGCAAAAGATTCGGTTTGCACAGATGAACTCTGATCAGAATCATTTTCCGAATACAAGGTGTCGCTTTCTTCAGATACATTATCGCTGCTTGCATCTTCAAACTTATCAACCGGTTCAACACCAACAAGATTGGCTTGATTTCCCAACAAACATTGAGACCAGTCTACACCTTCATTTGCGACGAGAGCTTGAGTGTTGGACGACTTAGTTTTGTCACTCTCTGATGAACTCTTCATACTTTGATCATTTCCCGATGAATTCTTTCCCGGGGTTCTCTCAGCATTGCGTGGCCCTGAATACTCCTTTCTTGGTTTATCACATTCTTTGGCCAAGTGGCCAAAGTCCCCGCTATTATAACACTTGACCTTCAGTTTATCAAACCCAACTTGCTTGTTAAAGGTGGGAAGGTATTTTCCCGTTCTTTGCATAAACCTTTTAACCTTTCTAACAATCATTGCCATGTTCCACTTGAGATCCATCAGTTCAAGGTCATCGGGATCAATCTGGTCATAGTCTTCATCCGTTAACTCACTTGTTGCAATCTTACTACCGACCAGTTGTTCATATGAAGTCATGAATGCACATACAAATGCAAATTGCTGTTCAGCTTCTTGAAGGTTCACTTTAGGCAACGAACTTGAAGCATTTGTATTTGACCCACAATTGGCACCAGTTTCCATGAAGCAAACGTTAGGCGAACCATTTACATTAGCTGACTCTTCTTGTGCTTGAGTGAAAAATGTTGTGATTGGAATTGAGCTTGATGCATTATTTGCCGGTAAAGCCCCACCATAAAGAGAAGGATTCTGATTTTGATTATCCTTCAATATGATCTGGCACTTCAAATCAAATTCTCTTTCCTCTATCTTGTAAATAAATTGCACGGCAGTCAGTTCTGTGTTACGGAAGAAACCATTTTCTTTTAACACAAAAAGGAAAGTAGAGTATGATGAGGGTAATGCATTCTTCAGAGTATTAATTTTGTCGACTTCAGTCGGCTCAAGATTCACACTTGACATTTCCACAACCAGATGACTAAATCGATTAATCATCTCCTCCACAGTTTCATTCTTCATTAAAATAAAATTTCTAAACTGAAATTTTACGAGAGTCTTCTTACTCTCGAGAGTATTTCCCAAGCTTCTTCTTTTAAATGTTGTGAACAAAGATTCACAAATCTTAATAGTGCTATATTGGTGAAAAATTTGCTCGGGTAAAGCCATTGTATTATAAGTAACTGGTACTTAACTTGCAGAAACAAAAATTTTTATTTAAGGCATTACAAAATGACAAGTAGCAATGTGATATATACATGCATAGATACATCCATATACACGTGTATGTACGTATATGTAACCCCACCAAACTTGTAGTGTTAAGATAACTTATATCTTTTTGGTTTAAATTGTTTAGGTATCCTCTGAGTTATTTTCTTCAAAGTTTGAAGAACTAATAGACTTGATACTTGCTTTAAACACCTTTGATAATGCTACTTTAATTAAGTGCGGTTTTTTTTTGCTTCAAGAACTTCATCATTCACTCAACGGAGGTTGTATATTGATCCCTTATGAAGTTTTAAATGATTTTCGAAGCTTTTCAATTGTTGCAACTTCAAGAAGGCACGATCACCCCACACCAAATGCTACAAACCAATACGAGGTGATAACTTGCGCGAACCCGCAGCAACGCGCGTGCGCTTTTGCTAGTTTTCCTAAAACCCGTGTAATGCACTAATCAAAACAACAATAAATATAATAACTTATTGAGTATTGTTTCTTTTTTATTTTTAAAACGGATGTCTCTTAATAACGTATGATGCATTTATTGTTTTGTATTTTGCTTAATTATTAACTATTATCTTTTATTATCCGTTTATTACACAGATCTTAAGCTAACCACACCTTGGAGCGAATGGTTGTGGCTTTTTTTTTGCTGGTTTCATGCAACTTTGAAGAAAGAATCAATGGTCGGAAATGCGAAGGTACAACGTTTAATAAAATGGCCCATGCTTCGATCTTTAGGGAAAAAAAATAAATAAAATAGTTCATCACTTGCAAAGATGTTGTGTTATATTAATAAACTAGATTATAAACCCGTGTGATACATGGAGTTGGGTACAAATAATTATAATTTTAAGATAAAGTTATAATAAACAGATGCATATTATATTTGATGGGTTTGGATCAAATACAAATGAAATTAACGTGCTAATTGTGAGAATCAAGTAGAGTAATTATATATCCAAGTAGAGTAATTATGAAATTATAGCATAGAGTAATTACATAATTACTCTATAATGTAATTTCATAATTACTCTACTTGTATATATAATTACTTTACTTGATTCTTACAATTAGCACGTTAATTTCATTTGTACGTTAACCTTCCTCATATTTGATAATGCTATATTTACAATTCAAATATTAATGTTACATTTACAAACGTATATCTAGAAAATACAAATTACAATCTTTAAAAACTTCTTTATAACATTCGATGTACTATTTGTAAGATTACCGTCTTTATCAACAATTATGAGTTTGAGCCTTTGAGGTCATCTCTACTTTTGGCTTTGTACAAAGGCACGTACAACTGGCTATGCCATGGGAAAAGACTGGTGGGTTTTAAAACAAACCAACTTTGGATAACAATTATTCTTGTTTTTTATTTGTCATGGTAAAACATACAGCAGGAAGAAATTATCTTCTTTAAAACTTAAATGGAATCTCTGACAGTGTTAAAGCAATTCTAGGAATGAAAGCTCGAGTACCAGTATTATCTGCAGATATTACTTCAGCTTCTACAACACAAGCTCTTGGTGATATGGCCTTTAGGTGAGTCCTGCTACATAAACCAAGGAGTAAAATACATCTTGATTATTTATCATACTTTGCTAATAAAATCTGGTAAATGGAACTGAAAGATAATTTTGAAACAAACATAAAAGTATAAAATATATATTATAACAATAAATACATGTTTAAAATAGAGATGACTATTTTTAATTTACAATAATAAAAACCATCATAAAAATATAATCTGAATATTAAGTTTTTTATAACTAAATATTCATAAACCCGGAAAGCTATAATGGTTTGAAAGTAACATTTAAATTAGAAAATACAAAAAATTAGTTTTCAATGATCAAATAAACAAAAATAATGCATGTATAACAGAAACACCAAAAAGTAAATACATCTTTGTATATACTATACAGTTAATGATTTGGAAAAAATATAAACATATATATGTTATTTCCATTATCTTGGAGAAAAGATACAAATATAATGTTTGTTAAATACAAGTATTTAAGATATGGAAAAAAAGTTAACTCTATTAGAAATTCTATTTTTACCAAAAATTCAACAGAGTTTACCTTTTTATTAAATTCCCTCATCTAGACAATATTCTCGGTTAGATCAACCCCCTTGCTAATCTTCAAATTGCATATATTGCCCTTTTGATATTCCAATGGCTTTTTGAAGTTCCAGTTGTAGCCCTTTGTAGTAGCAGTACTATTTATGTTTTTCTTTGCCGTGTAACTATTAGGAGTTTGGATATCAACTGTTAGACAAGTTAATAGCAGGTTACTAACAGCAGACTCTCAAATAATCAAAAGAACCTCAAAGTTCATACCAAGAATACTTTGTTAAAATATAAAAAAACTAAATCATAACAAAATTTTTACATTGTGCGATTAGAGATGGAAATAATGTAGCAGGTACTGTAAGAAACATTACAGGATCAGCCCATTTTGCCCATTGGCCACCTCTATTGAATGTAAAGCATGCATACAAAATATTTCTTTTTTTTTAAGGCACAATACAAAATATTTCTAAGCTTCCAGATTGGCGTACGTACCTCCCCATACCTGTTTTAATGAATAGGCAACGCTTCTCAATTTTCCCTATCATATTTGCAGTGCCATAAAATAAAAGAAGAGTATAATAATAATAATAATAATAATAATAATAACAATAATAATAATAATAATAATAATAAATAATAATAATAATAATAATAATAATAATAATAATAATAATAATAATTTTTAATGCATTAAGCATAAAGGCAAGTAAATGTGAAGTTCCATTTGTACCTGCATGGTAGAAGAACCACTACAGGCTGCAATAGTTTGCTATTAAAACAACTATACGTGTGATGTGTATTTGACCAGCAAAATGTTATTCGCTTGATGAAAGCTACTGAGTTTGATCCAATTTCTGTTCCATAATTTGAAGCTGCTTGTGAAAAAATTCTTTTGCATCATGTAGACGCCTTCCATGAAATTCACAGAGAATATACGAATCCTCATCTAATAAGTAATTGATCCAATGAAAAAGTGGACAAACTGAATCTAGTTACTAACATATGATCTATCACCTGAGGAGTTTGTCGGTTTAGGAGGCTTATTCAGTTATTCCGGAACGCAAGAATCCCAAATGCAACAAAGAATAGGAGAAAACAGGTTTGAACCAAATCCCCAAATGCGAGACCCCCCCAACTTAATCACTTCCAAAAGTATTTATATACAACTTTAATTAAAACTGAAACCTAATCACTGGATCCAACGATTGACTAATGTTACCGAGAACCAAATACCCGATTTGTAAATCCTCATTAAAGTCTAATTTCATAAATACAACAACTGTAGCCTCCAAATTCCTATAAAAGAAGAAAGAAGACATGAAAACCCAATAAATCTTACCTCAATAAACCGTTCCTCAATAATTTGTAGAATGGAAAATGAAATCTAAGCTTCATAATATAGCAGATAGAATGAAATCAAACAATAATGCCAACACTGGACAAATATTACTCTTGAAAGAATCAAGGCTACGACAAAGATAATCCCGCTGATGGCAAAGAACCGCCGTTTATGGCCAAAATCTTCTTTATGGTTCTTAACGTCCTTTGTTTCTTAGCATGCGCAACTGATAATTCAAGTCCCGTCTTCGTTTACTTTTCTTACCATCCTGCAAAATAAAGGGTTGAAACTTGAAACTAAGTTGTGTAATTCATAGCCCGTTAAAGTAGGTATATGTTCAAGCATTTCATCATACACCTGGTGTGCATGATAAATCTATCACATTAACAGGACCAATGTCAAACTATATAAAGTTAAAATGCACAACCTTGTATGGACAATACCCACAACAACGACAGAGAAACAATATGATCGATAAGTATGGCTATATGAAGTAAGTTTATTTCATCAAACAGTTAGTGGGCATAATAATGTGAAATTGTCAATACCGGTTAGTGTCGGTACAATAAGGGAGGTACGGTTGATCTCGAAGGAGCGGTTTGGAGGAGATCGTAGAACAAGGGCTGAAAAGATAAATTCGTTTTTAGCTTGATGGCCAAGTTTTAGTTTATTTTTATCTTTTATTTGTTTATGATTTTGAGTCCGTTTAAAATTCTTGTAGGACAAGTAACTAGCTTATTTAAACCCTTGTTTCCCTTGTTTATTAGCAAGTTAATAAAATAAGAAAAGAGTCGATCTTGTTGATCAAACTCTGCGTAAAGTTTCTGTTCTTGGGCTCCCGGTTTAACAAACTGGTATCAGAGACTCAGAAATTGATTGATCTTGGGAAGCCTGCTGTTCCGATCGTCAAGAAGCTGTAACTCGTGAGTCGGGTTAAGAGGTTAGGCAGAAGACGAAGCAGGCAGTGGTCTGTTCTATTGTGTTTAGAATAAGTTCTTGATAAAAGAAAACTTCAAGAATTCTCATGGCTGATTTCCAAGTAGTCGGGGGTGTTAAGAAGTTGAATAACTATGCACGTCTTCAGATGCTTGAAAGTGAGTTAATGAACATATCTCAAGGAGAACTTACCGTTTCCCAATACTTCCGGAAAGTGAATAATCTTACCCGAGAAATTGGTGAGTTGGACGCTCACTCTCGGGTAGGGGAGGCAAGAATGCAACGCATTATTATTCACGGTTTGAGAACGGAGTACCGAACGTTTTTTACAGCTATACAAGGATGGCCGACTCAACCATCGATAGTTGAATTTGAAAACCTGCTAGTTGGGCAAGAGGCCATGGTAAAACAATTGGTTGGTGTGTCCGCCAAAAAGGAAGATGAAGCCCTTTATGTAGGGAAAGGCAAAGGGAAACCATGTTTTAGCAAGTCTTCTAACCAAAAGCATGACCGAAGCAAGCATGCATACTGGAAACAAAAGAAGGTCTCTGGAAAGGAAGAGCAGACAAGTGGGAGTAAAGGAAAACCGAAAAACAAACAGTTTTCGTTTAAGTGTTATAACTGTGGTGAAAAAGGCCATATGGCCAAATATTGCACAAACGACCCGAAGGACGAGGGTAACGTAGCCGAGGTCGAGGAGGGTTGGGATGTTGCAGCTAATGCGCTCAGAACAAGATGTTCTAGCACTAACAACTGGTGTTGAAGATCGCAACAACTTAGATGAATGGATTGTCGACTCTGGTTGCTCGAATCATATGACCGGGAGATAAAGCTAAGTTAACTAACCCTTCTAAGTATTCTAGAAATAAAGTGGTTGTCATTGCTGATAATTCACGTCATAATATCTCGAATATAGGTGACGTTATATTTCCAGCTAAAGGAAGCAACGAGGACCTCATACTGAAAGATGTTTATCATGTTCCTGGAATGAAGAAAAATCTGATCTCGGTTCCTCAAATTACCGAGTCGGGTCGGTATGTGTTGTTCGGGCCAGACGACGTAAAAGTGTATGAACACTTTGAGACAAATTCAACCCCCGTGTTGAAAGGTAAAAGAAAGGAGACCGTATATGTGTTATTGGCCGAAGTAGCATACATCGAGAAGACGAAGAACAACCAAACTGTGGATTTGTGCATCAAAGACTCGGGCAGGTGGGGTTTGATAAACTCGAGCTTGTGATGGAAAAACAGTTGGTTGCGGGTTTACCGAAGCTCAAAGTAAACCGAGAAGAAGTGTGCCCCGGTTGTCAATTTGGCAAGGCACATGAGTTACCATTCGATAAGGCAAGTTATAAAACTTATAAGCCTCTCGAGTTGGTTCATACAGACGTGTGTGGACCGATGAAGAAAAAAATCTGTTGGTGGTAAGGAATATGTAATCTCTTTCATTGATGACTATTCACGGTTTTTGTGGGTAGCATTTATGAAACAGAAGAGTCAAGCATTTGAGAAATTCAAAGACTTTCACATCGAAGCCGAACGTGTAACGGGAAGTACTCTCAAGATGCTCTGATCCGACAACGATGGAGAATATACAAGTCGAGAGTTTAACGAGTACTTAAAGGCCTGCAAAATCGGGAGACAGTTGACTTGCTCTAATACACCACAGCAGAACGGCGTGTCGGAACATAAAAACCGTCACATTCAAGAAGTATCTGGATGTTGGGTTCATAGCAAAAACATTCCAGAGCGGTTCTGGGCCGAGTCAATGAATGCAGCAGCGTACGTAATTAATCGAACACCGCAGCAAGGTCTGGGCTACAAGTCGCCCTTCGAGCTATTATTTAATAAGAAACCAAACGTGAGCCATCTAAAAGTGTTCGGGTGCATTTGTTACGTGTTTGTTCCGAGTCATTTAAGACAAAAATTAGACAAAAAGGCGATTAGGTGCATATTTGTCGGTTATGATGAGCAACGAAAGGGCTGGAAGTGTTGTGAACCGACAACGGGTAAGTGTTATGTTTCACGACATGTAGTATTCGATGAGAACTCGTCATGGTGGTCTAATGAACAGCAACCATTGCCGGATACCCAAAGTCTAAAGGAAAAACTTGAAAGCTCAAGTGTAATTCTCGAGATTGGTTCAGGAAACAACTTAAATTCAGATGAAGAAACTGGAAAGTCTAGTAGTCAAACCGAACAGCTTGCACAGCAACATCAAATCCTAGCAGTCGAGTTAAGAAGGTCATCTCGTGACAGTAGGGAAAATCCAAAGTATGCGAACATGGCATGTTGTTGAAGACGATATGGAACCGGGTTCGTTTAAGGATGCATGTAACAAAGCAGTGTGGGTCGAGGCTATGAAACTCGAAATTGAAGCCTTACTTGAAAACCAAACCTAGGAATTGGTTCCTAAACCTGAGGAAGTAAAACCCGTAATGTGTCGGTGGGTTTATAAAGTTAAGAAACGTGCAGACGGGTCGGTGGAGAGATATAAAGCCTGTCTTGTAGCTCGGGGTTTCTCTCAAGAATATGGTCTCGATTATGACGAGACGTTTAGCCCGGTTGCAAAGTTAACTACTGTACGAGTTCTTATTGCTATTGCGGCGAGTAAAAATTGGGATTTATGGCAAATAGACGTAAACAATGCGTTTTTGTATGGCGATCTTGATCGGGCAATTTATATGGAGCAACCGGCAGGCTTTGAGGAGCGATCTCGACCCGGGTATGTGTGTAAATTAAAGAAAGCTCTATATGGTTTAAAACAATCTCCGAGAGCTTGGTACGGAAAGATCTCCGAGTTTCTTGAGTACAATGAGTTTTTAGGAACAACAGTAGATGCACGTTTGTTTGTTAAAATTAAAGGAGATAAAGTGGCAATTGTACTTGTGTACGTAGATGATTTAATCATCACAGGAGACTTGGTAGATGAGATATTTCAACTCAAAGAAAATTTAAATATAAGGTTCAGAATGAAGGATTTGGGGCAACTGCAGCACTTCCTTGGGTTGGAGCTAAAATATGGTGAGAGTGGTATACTTCTGCATCAACAAAAATATACCACTGAGATGCTTGCTAAGTTCAGTATGTTAGGGGAAAAACCGGCAAAAACGGCCGTAACACCAATTGATATAAGCTGTAAGTTGTACCCGGACGATGGAAGAGAGGTCGAAGACCCAACCGAGTATAGACACATAATTGGCAGCCTCATCTACTTGACGTTAACAAGACCCGATATCGCGTTCGGTGTCGGTATGTTAAGTCGGTATATGCAAAACCCAAGAAGACCCCATCTATTTGCAGCTAGGCGAATGCTAAGGTATATTAAAGGTACTGTAGGGATGGGTGTCGAGTTCAAGAGGGAGCAAAGGGTGGAATTGCACGGCTATTGTGATGCCGACTATGCAGGAGATCCAAGCACTCGCCGTTCGACTACCGGGTATGTTTTTCTAATCGGTTCGAGTGCAATGTTGTGGTGTAGCAAAAGGCAACCGACAGTGTCATTATCCACCACCGAGGTTGAATATTGAGCTTCAGCCGTCGCTTCACAGGAGTTAACTTGGTTAGTTCGTTTGTTGAAAGAATTGAACCAAGAAGTTGATGGTGGGGTGAAGTTAAGGTGCGATAATAAGTCGGCTATACAGTTGGCAGAGAATCCGACTTTTCATGCACGAACGAAACATATCGAGGTGCATTATCACTTTGTTCGAGAGAAGGTGCTTACGGGTGAAGTCGTTTTGGAATATGTGAGTACTGACAAGCAAATAGTGGATATGCTAACGAAAGGAATGACAAAGATAAAGCTCGATCAGATGTGTTCGCTTATGGGAATGAACCGACTCGGTATTAAGAGGGAGTGTGAAATTGTCAATACCGGTTAGTGTCGGTACAATAAGGGAGGTACGGTTGATCTCGAAGGGGCGGTTTGGAGGAGATCGTAGAACAAGGGCTGAAAAGATAAATTCGTTTTTAGCTTGATGGCCAAGTTTTAGTTTATTTTTATCTTTTATTTGTTTATGATTTTGAGTCCGTTTAAAATTCTTGTAGGACAAGTAACTAGCTTATTTAAACCCTTGTTTCCCTTGTTTATTAGCAAGTTAATAAAATAAGAAAAGAGTCGATCTTGTTGATCAAACTCTGCGTAAAGTTTCTGTTCTTGGGTTCCCGGTTTAAGAAATAAATCTATAAGATAAATAATTCTATATCTAACTGTATATACAAACACAAAATGGGCAATCTCTATCTTAATAAAAGATAACATCAAACAATTTCTTTGAACTTCATAATATTCAAGTCTAACCATGTGCGTAATTTCCGATGAACTTGAAAGCAACATATTAATGTTGAAACCTGTGCGTCTTTTACGATCCAAACTCCCCGTAAAATAGCATCTTCATTGTTATAATTGCAGCCCTGTGTTGACAACTAACAAACTTTGGATAATGACTCCTGATTACAGCGAAATGTTGGTTATTCATTCATAACTGAATTTATCATGTTCAATTGAACTAAATCGTTTGGTTGAATATAACCGATGATGAGAATGAAGGAGGTTTTCAAATTGGAGGCTCCTAAATCAGCGTTCTGGTGATGCCAGATGACTAAACAATATGAAGTTAAAATTAAAATACCTATCATTTGGTTGCTCAACAATTGAATTCAAATACCAAAAGAATACCTTAAGATACTATAATTCCATAAAAGCATTTTAAATTTAAACAATACCTTCAGACATTATATTTATTTTATTATAATTTAAATTGCCAAACAACATCTGACATATAACATGACTTACGATTTATTGTTATTTCATAAAAAAGGCCCAAAATGCTACAAATGTGTACTATGTTCTTCCATGAATAGTTCATTTATTGTTATTTTTCTAAACAATTGTTATTTTGTTGCTAGTTCATATGCGCAAATTTCACTTCATAAACACTATTTGAAAATGTTCTTCATAAACTACAGACTTTAAATCAATTAAATAAGAGTGTTACAGATCAATTATTTCGCGCGAGAAACCCTAAATAAACATCTCATGATATTATCGATTAAATTGCAATGTGGCTCTACTATATCGATCACCAAACATAGAATGAAAAGCCATAAGTTATAATCACATGTGATATCAGATAAACACATCTTAATTGTGATTAGCTATGATCTTAGTTGATGGCCAATTTAGAGTTCTGCCTATTTCAGCAAAAGGATTGTTGAGAGAGATGCCCAAGGTATGAATCATAAGAACCCTGTGTTTTTTTATACGTGTCACCGGTTATTTTATTTTATTAGAATAGATAGATAAATTGATTAGTTGTTATATATGATTTTTTTATATAAATTCCATCTTAGTAATTCCTACCTCATATAAAAATCAAAAGCAGGAACCCACAACTATAAAACAGGACTCAGATTTAAACTTTGTTTCATTGAGCTCCCTGATATTATGCTGCCCTGGTGCAAACAGCAAAGTTTCTATTGTTGCAAGATTTTGCGACTAAAAGGCCTTTTTAATAAATAATTTGTACATGTTTTAGTTTGTAGTTTTATTTTTCTTAGCTACCAACCATGTGAAGCTAGCGAAGTCAATCTCCCGCATTGAGTTGGAATTGCAAGAATTAGATTTTAATAATTTAAATTATCTCCTACTGGTCGATAATAATTTATATTAAGACCAATGATAATCTTGATTTTCATTTTTGCTACAAAGAATAATTCCGATAGCATAATCATAATATATGTTACCCTTAGTTTACATTCGATTTATACTCGATTTCTCTAGCACATTCTTCAATTCTTTTATAATCATTATTCTGAGTGAAATCAAATGAAAATCAAGTATAACTCCGTAAAAAAATGAAAAATAGAATTATTATTGGTTAAAGTGTAAGCATAGATAATAGGCCAAAAAGTCACAATTAAGATTTTCTTTAAGCAATTTTTTTTTACTTCTCGTGATTTGAACTCAAGAATTTTAGGTGTTTAAGAGAATTTGTTTTTACCGTTAGATGTCTAACCATAAGACTCACAATTAAAATGATTAAAATCCAATTTTCAAATGATATAATATCATACAAGTTTTAAATATCGTACCGCTTATTGTAATCGAGTCTTAAATTTAGCAGTTTTTTATTCATCATGCTGACACTACCAGTTGGAATATATTTTTGTTTTTTTAATAGCTGATAATAATATTAATATATTGTACCAGTTGGACTAGTATATTAATACCGAACGCTAAAGATTGGTTCATGGAATTATTTAGGGTGTCAAAGCTGACTAGATTTTGCATTTGAGTGGTTGATATACGCATAAAGTAAATTAATATCCTCGATTGTCAAACCTATTTATTGCATAATGTCAAATATACTTTTGTTGCTTTTAGCAAGCTAGTACTCAACATGTTTCATGCTATTCAAAAAAGATTAAAAAAAAAAAAACAAACTGAATCATGTTTCATGATTTTTCGAGTTAATGCATGTTAGTTTATATGGTTTCAGATATTACATGCTTAATTCTCAAATTAAATATTAAAAAATTAATTCTAATAGTTATAAACTTATTACTAAGATGATTTAAATCCTTAAATTTTGTAACTACATTGATATTTATCTGCTAATGCCATTAATTTTTTCATCTAAGGTGGTGTTTATTTTTTTACAAAAGATCTTCCTGGCCTCTTTTGTTTGCAGCGCGCAGACCAAGCGCAGACATTGCCCTCTGCAGACTGTTTGTTTTTTCGAATGCGTTTCATTAAAAAAAATCTACGCGACCTCTTCTTGGTGCAGACTTGGACCATAGTCTTCCAACCTATTCTAAACTCATAATTTCCATCAGATATCAATTAAGTTATTAAGTTTTTGTTAATTGAATTCTTGTTAATTGATTTGTTCAATTGAGTTGTTAATTGATTAGTTTTTTTTTGTTCAATTATCATTTTTCATAATTCTTCAAGTATTATTAGTTTTTAGTTGAAAAAAGTTTGTAGAAAGTTAAGGATTATAAAAAGTTTTTAGTTGAAAAAGGTTTGTAGAAAGTTTAAGTTTATGTCATTGGCTTGTGAGTTGTTTTAAGTTCGAGTTTTGGCTCGTTTCATTCATTTGTATGAACTTTCTACTTTCGAAAACAATTGAAGAAACTTTTGGAGGAAAAAACATTCACGTGGAAAATTGTTTATGTAAGTTTTATAATTTGCTAGTTCAGAGGTATTAAATTTGGATTTATATATTTTTAATTGTTGTTGGATAATTTGTTTTTTTGGTATAGAGCTTATATTGAAAGTTTTAGCAGTCTGCAGACGTTAAAAAACAAACAGTATTCTTCTTGCGGAGTGCAGAGGTTTGGTTCCACCTCTTCGCCAACAGATGTCTGCAGATGTGATCCTTAGACGGCAGACATTTTACCTCTGTAAAAACAAACAGCACCTAAGTGTATGTAACATAACCAAACTAATAATAATAATAATAATAATAATAATAATAATAATAATAATAATAATAATAACATAACCAAACTAATAATAATAATAATAATAATAATAATAATAATGCCCACCCCAGCTTTCTTCTTCCCCTATCCCACCATTTCCCTTACCACCACCTTCAACAATCTTCCAACAGACCGATTTGAAGGGCTTATATGACATTCATCAATTTTCGAACCCGAAAATCTGGTCCGTATATTTTTTTTTTACATATTTTATTATTTATATATTCTTTATTTAATAAAAACAACGAATTATTATTTTATTTGGTTTTGTCTTTATTTCCTTTACACATCACTCGATTACATTTATTCGTTAACTATCAAACATCTATGTTTTGAACTAACTTAGCGAACAGACCTAACTTTAGGGATTAAAATGTAAACATTTTAAAACATTTTTTTTCTTTTCTTTTTCCCTCCCCTATCGTCAACCATACCCCCCGGGGGATCTTGTTTCAAATATTTTGCCTTATTTCAATGATAGGATTCAAGATTCAATTTTTCGACCACTTTACAGTATGGTTTTATATAACGGGTATGTAGTAACTGGAAGGGAGACAACACTTTCAATCTGAACTCTTGTCACCAAGGTTCTTTAACCTAAGGATAAACAATACGCATAAATCCCAAGGGACTATGTTGCTTACATGGGGGGTTCGGTAGTGATTCACAAGAATACTAACATTCCTTTAGAAAACCATATTCTTTGTGAACCACAAATTGTTGAGAAATCAGGGATTGGTAAAACATCATCTCATATTGCACCAAAGAAATCTGAAAAGATGGTTGTGCTAGATAAGATTTTGAATTCAATTCTAAAACATATTAATGTTGAGAGAAATTGGAAGGTGTATAATCTGAAAGATGTTGATAAGCTAATAGCTGACGAGCTATGTCCTTTAGCACTTAATAAACTTGAGTGTGTAGAGAAGGTTTATAACTGTGATAAACCTTTATCTCATGGAATGGTGATTCCTATTGGTGAGATTAATAAGATGAGATCAAAACCCCAATAGGAATCCAAACCGAATTTGTTTTAGCAAAACAAATTCGTTAAGTCAACTGGTTTTGTTATGTTGAAAAGTTTTGTTAAGTGTTCAAATCGTGAGTTTTATAACAGAAAAATTTTGTTAAAATTGTTGATTTTCAAGTTGAAGTCTCACCAACACGACCAAATTCACCTTATAAATTTATGGAAAGGAGTGTTTCTCTTGTGGTGTTAGAGGTCATGTTGCCATAAACTGTGAAACTAAGGTGTTAAAAATGAAATACTTTTAACAAAGAAGAAACCACCCTTGATAAAAAGTATTTTGAGAAGACAATCAATTCAAGATAAACCAAGTGTTAATAAAAAAGTTGTTGATGTTATTAAGCCTAAAAATATATTGGTGTTAAGAATGAGTTTGAAAAATTTTGAGAAAGTCTCAAAAAACAAAGAGGATGAGATTGTTAAATCTATTTGTTAAAACATTAAAAATGATGTTAAAAGAAAGAAATTTCTTGTTGCATCTAATGCATCTTCTGATGATTATAAATTGATCAAAAGGTCAAAGGCAACTTTAATCTTTAGAGAATTCCAGAAGTTACATCAACATGTCAAGAAGAGCAAGAAAAATAATGATGCGTTCCATATTGATTGTTTGCCAACATTGAAAACAAAATGTTAGTGCATGATTATCCAATACGCTAGGGATAGTTTAGTCATTGCTATCATGTAATATGGCCCATTCGCTAAGTGTATTTAGTGAATGGAGTCCATTCGCTATAGATTAAGGGCCATACGATATGGATGTTAGCGTATGACAGCCCATTCGCTAGCCTAAGAGCTCATACACTAAGGGTATAGTGTATGAGGCACATTCGTTATTTAAGAGAGCCCATTCGCTAAGGAGTTTAACGAATGGGAAGCCATTCGTTACGGGAACACCTCATTCGTTAACATGGCTTAGCGAATGAGGCTTATGCCTATAAATAGGCTGTTCCTCTTCATTTTGGCTTAGAGTTTTGCCTGTGCTTCAACGTGTACTGTTACCATGCCGAATTCTCTCTAGAATGATAGGCCGCCGTGATGTACACATCAAGGCAGATCGAGCTTAACCGTATGTAGGTAATAGGGTATGAGATCTTGTAATCATTCGGTTATAGTTATCAATGAAACAATCTTTCGGCTCGATTATCGTTCTATGTAATTTATCGTCTCGTGATCTTTGATGTATCAAATTGCGACTAGATTTTGGCTTGTATGAAGTTTCCAGAATTGGTATAAGAGAAGACGGTTGCTCGTGATACATCAACTCGTTGCTAGATTCTGATTTGAGATGTGTTTATCGTGTTCTTCAGGTTTTGGATAATTGATGGATTTGATTAATGATTTGTGTTTGTTGATGAAATCCGATGGTTCGTGTGTATTTTTGTAAGGCCCCGGTCCCGGTGCCCTAAATTCAGGTGTTGGATTTATTCATAAACATAGTTCTAAATATCTGAGTTAATTAAAACCTTTCGTGGAAATATAAAAGTCAACCATTCTTACAAACCAACAAGTATTAATTTAAACAAAAGAACATAAGTCATAATGATATACATAAATAACACATGAACCTTCTTTCTTCGATGCCAGTCTTCACTTTATTGCCACGTGTCTCCCCTCAAGCAACCTGTCACATTCTATTCACCCTCGCGCATACTAAAAGTCAGCTAGGCTAAGTGAGTTCTAGTTAATCGGTTAACATACATCACATTCATATTCTTACTTATACGTGTCCAAAGATACGTATTTCATACTTTACTTACTATTACTTCTTTCATACATTCTTACATACATACTTACGTACTTACATACTTTCTTTCATAATTCCCTATGGTATACCATAAGCTAATCTAACTCTACCATCACATATATTATTAGGGTCCGCTCCCTTTTGTCTCATATATTATTAGGGCCTGGTCCCTTCTGCCATAGATATTATTAGGATCTGCTCCCTTCTGTCTCAGATATTATTAGGGTCTGGCCCCTTCTGTCTCAGATATTATTAGGATCTAGACCCTTCTGCCTTAGATATTATTAGGGTCTGGTCCCTCTGTCTCAAATAACCATACAACCATACCTGTCCATTCAATCATCCATACATTCTTTATCATACGTGCATACTTTACATATCTTCTAGTTATGTATATATATACATATTCAATTATATAAACATTATATAATAATAACATTCAATATATAATCATACACGTATCATACACTTACCACTCAAGTAAGTGTATTAACTATCACATAGGAGTATGCACACAGCCCCGAAAAACGTCACAGAGTAAAGGGGATAAAACTCACCTGTAGGTGGTTTCTCTCTGAGTTAATGGTAATAACCTTCCTTAGCTATGCACCGCTAACTGTGTAATAATTATAAGTATTAATTAACTACTTATAAACAAATCTTACTTCTAGGTTAATGAAGTCCCTAACGAACAGGGCTCCAGGGGCAGCGCCCCTGGTAGAGGGGTCTAGGGGCGGCAGCCCCTAGCAGGGTTTAATGGGCAGAGCCTAATAATATATATCTAAGACAAGCCTTTATTATCAATGCATCAGAAAAATGAGTTGAGCTAAGTTTTACAACAATTCGGATCGCATGTTAAAATCAGTTGCATCGCACGGCTAAAGGAATCGCATTGCATGGATGCAACCAGTCGCATCTCATGGGTGCACACCAGTCGCATCGCATGGGTGCAAACCAGTCGCATCGGATGGGAGCAACCAGTCGTATCACATGAGCAACCAGTCGCTTCGCATGAGCAACCAATCGCATCGCATTGCTGTGCGATGCAATTCTTTTCTGTTTTGCGATTCGAATCATTTTTGTCTTCATTTTTCCATTCTTTCAGCTATGTATCTTCCTAGACTTTCCTTATGACCCGATTTTACCCTTTTAATGGGTTTTAGGTCGTAACAACTTTGGCTACTTGCTTTTTACACGGCCCGAATGTCACTTGTTCGTTCCATAATGAACCCGTTAACTTATGGCTCATCAAGTTTATATTTTTTTTGTTTCTTACATCCCGATCTACCTTTATACCAAGTTTCATGGCAAAACGACCTTAAACACTTAGTCTTTTGAACTAAAACGTACCTTTTGGATCTGGTTTTGCGTCGGATTGGATTAATACACGAATAGTTCTTCGTTTCTTGTTCTTTAGGTGAATATCTATCACCAACTGGTTTTGGCTTCGGCTCATATATGGCTGAAATATGGAGAGGGTGTTTGTGTGTGTTTTGTGGAGGCAAGATGATATGAGGGTTTTAGGGAATGTTTAGGACCTTAAATACTCTAGGCCCATAGTCTTAAGGTCATAATCACTCTAGATCTATGAACCATCTCAATCCTTATCCTTTCATTCCATTATTATTTAATAGAATTAAGTAATGACACAAGATATATGAAAATAAAACTTATTTTATTTATCATTCTAAAATGCGGACGTTACATTTTGGTGGTTTAATTTGGTGATTTGAGTGATAATTGATAGGTTCCGCCATTGACGGCCATCAACAGTGATGTTATGAGTTTTCCGGCGATGAAAACCGTTTTTCCGGCATCATAACAGTATTTTCTTATGAAGATATGGTTTTCCGGCTATAGTAACTACCGTCAACCTCTCATTCGTTAAGTTACTATTCAAGTTTCTCATTCACTACCGGGTTTTGTCCATTCATTAAAGAATTCAGGTCATTGTTACCATTCGCTATCATTTTTTCCATACGCTAGATCCTTCGCGTATGACATCATTCGTTAACTTGTTTAGCGAATAAGAATCATTTTAGCGAAAGAGGTTTTATGTTAGCGAATGAGATGGATCTTTTAATGAATGAGGGATGGTTTCCGCTTACTACATGGAAGATGGGTGTCCCTGATAAAAAATGTATTTTAGAAAAAATTTCTTAATCAAAATTTTTCTGGGATATTTCTAATAAGTGGGGCATTCGTTTTGAAAATTTTTGCGATAATATTTTCTGACCGACATTTCACGTGTATCTATTGGCCAAGGGGGATAACACGATTAATTTAACGAGAAGTTTATTGGAGATGTTTGAAATTTGTTTCAAGACATTGTCGAATTTGTCAAGAAAAGGGTGTAACATCTCGGATTTTTCAAACCCGTATTCGTTTATGTATAAGGAAATATTTTAGATCTTTAAATGATAATAAAAAAAAAATATTTACAAGTATTAAGTTTATAATGTTCACTTTAGGCCCTTATACTTTATATGTTATTCAAATCTTAAACTATGTATAAAAAGTTCATTAAATGACCTAAATCGAAACTATAAGGACTAAAGTTGACAAAAACTGAAATTTCCATTTTTTTGGCCGGAGCACCACGTGGTGGGGTGGCCTAGGGCCACCACGCGGCGCCATTGGCTACCTACACAACTTGTTTCGATTATTATTGATTCCTAGTTCGTTTTTGGCCCGGAATCGCTTATTTTAGGACATAATCGAGTGAATTAAGCCCCAAGAAATCCCCCAAAGCTTAGATACATGTCCATATTCATTAAAAATTGACCAAGAATGAATTTTACAGATTTTAATATTGATTTGGTCATGAAAAACATATTCGGTTTCCTAAACGAGTAGATTTACTAAATATGGTTTGTTTTTGTAATCTTTATATAAACAAGCCTCATTCATCTGTCATAAACCTTCATATAAACCCTAAGAATCATTCCCAGCCGTCATTAGCCTCTGTCCATCTTGTATCATCTCGGTTTTTGCTTATTTGTTGAAGACTCAAGCTTGTTCGTTTAACTTTGCATGTGTATGAACCTTTGACTCATCGTTTCTGTTGATCCTTTCACTTTTCGGGTAAGTTGTAAACATAGGAATTGTTCATACAAATTCCCTAGTCAATAACCTTCAATCAATTTCGGTGGTTGAAGGGTGTTGACTGGTCAAATCGTTTAAAACTCGTTAAAGGGCAAAATAGTCAACTAGTTTGACTTTACGTTTTCTCATACTTCTGGTCGGATTCAACATTTGGTCTAGAAGACTTTTATTCTCATAACGTAATTTTAAGGTTACTAACCAAAACCCGACTTCCGACTCGCTGTTCGGATTATGGTCAGTACCAGCTCGCTTAAATCATAAAACACACATAACTTAAATTTCAAGGACTCGCTGTTCGGACACCCTCAACTAACGAGGGTCCGGGGGCAGCGCCCCTGGTAACGGGGTCTAGGGGCGGCAGCCCCTAGCAGGTTCCAACGGGCAGTGCCCCTGGCTGGGGTTGAGCTGCAGCCGGGGAAGGCTAATGAAAAATTTTATTTTCATTAACAGTCCTTTAACAAAAATGCATCAGAAAATGAATTTTATAAAATTTCGCATAGAAGAATTTCGCTTCGCATGGAACTGTTTCGCTTCTCATGGCTGAGCGAAGCGAAATGACTATTTCGCTTCTCATCGCTGAGCAAAGCGAAATGACTGTTTCGCTTCTCATGGCTGAGCGAGGCGAAATGCCTGTTTTGCTTCTCATGGCTGAGCGAAGCGAAATGCCTGCCTTTCTTCGCTTTTACCATTTTAAAGCCATTTTACTTCGTGGCTCCTCCTCAGGACCTGATTTTTTTGATTTTTTACTCTTTCTCAACTTTCGACACATTCTGAGCCCATGCACCTGATCCTGAACCCATCTCTCTCATAGTTCGAACGCCACCTTTTTATCTTAAAGTGCACCCAAGAGATTATAACTTACTAAATTTATATTTTTCTTACATTTCACAACCCGGTCTATTATTTAATCTGTTTGCATGCTGGTTTTAACTATAAAACTTAACCATTTAAACCGAAACCTACCTTTTGCTTCGGGTTCGAGTTCAGATCCGGACAATACATAGATCTGGACGTGATTCTTTTTGTTTGATGATGTCTACACAGGAGATTCTTCCTTCTTTTTACACGGATTTGGATCAGGAATGTAGAGAGAAAGTGTGTGTGTTCTTGAGTGTGTGTGTGTGTAACAAAATGGTGAAAAGAATGGAGAGGTTAGGCTTATATAGGGGGCCATGGGCCCCACAACCCACTCATAATTCCAAATCCAAATATTATCCAAACACTTAACACACGACTAACTTAACGACACACAGTTAAATAACAAAACTTTCCGTCATTTATTATTTAACAAAAAGTTGGATGTTACAATACTCGATAGAAGAACACTCTTGCTCGTTGAAGTGTAGCTTGCTCGAAGCCTTAACACTTAGAAGAATTAACCACCAAAGGTTCTGAAAACCTTGCTCGAAGTAGTAAAACCATGCTTGATAGTCTAAGCTTGCCCGAAGTTCATACTTAGCCGTTTCCTGAGGAGGTTGAGAAGATTCCAATCTTCCTTATCAAAAATCCGACTCAACAGCCTCTGTCATCGCCACTGCCGTCGCCTACATTTAAATTGATTAACCAACTATTTTGTTATAGGTTATTTCTTTTACAAATCTAATTCTTGAATTATTATTTGTTATAGGTTCCTTCTCAAGGTCAGTAGTTAATCATGAATGTAAGGAGAAAACTGGTTTATCTGGAATAATCATGGGCGTTATAATGGCTTGTGCTCTACAATTTATGACACCATTATTTGAAGTTATACCTCAGGTATACTCCTTAACTATGACATCATTGTCAAATTATTATTATTATTATTATTATTATTATTATTATTATTATTATTTTTAAGTATTTTCTTAATCTCTGCAGTGTGCTCTTGCTGCTATTATCATTTCTGCTGTCATTGGATTGGTCAGTATTCTTATTATAATCTGATTTCTGTTTTGCCTTCTGGCCTTCTTTTTTATTTGAATATGTATTCCAATTTGTTTACTCAAATAATCCTAATTTTTAATTATGTGTTTGACAAAGGTGGATTATGATGAGGCTATATTTCTATGGAAAGTAGACAACAAAGATTTCTTTCTTTGGACAGTTACTGGTGCAACCACTTTGTTCCTCGGTATTGAAATCAGTGTCCTTTTTGGGGTAAGCTACACCCAACCAATACGCGCGCACACACACATATTCTAAAAGTTACCTAATCCAATTGACTTTCTGGTGTTTTAATATGTAGGTTGCTTTTTCTCTGGCTTTTGTGATCCATGAATCAGCAAACCCGAAAAATTGGTAAGGCTATCATTTACATATTTATTTCTAAGAAAATATGTTTCTGAATGATTAATGATTATAAATTTGTATTATTGCAGCTGTGTTGGGACGACTTCCAGGGACCATCGTTTACAGGAACATCCAACAATATCGGAAGCATACACATACAATGGCATTGTGATTGTTAGAATTGATTCACCTATATATTTTTCCAATACAAGTTATATTAAAGTGTTGATACATGTTTTGTACGTCTCGGTCTTTATTAGAGTATTAATGTAATTATCTTATATTGTAGGGGCTTTATAAGCTCATTCGCTCTATTGTAAATTACATTCGTTACCTCGTAACGAATGTAACACATTCGTATTAAATGTAAGCTCATTCGTTAACCTTGATTAACGAATGAGATATCGAATGAGAGTGATTCGTTAGGGTTAAATGTATAATGAATGAGTAGCACATTCGTATGGTTTAAAGTAACGAATGACACATTCGTTAAGTGTTAACTTAACAAATGTGGTCATCCCCTATAAATACTCTGTAAGATATTCATTAATGTAACAGTTCTAATTATTTCCTCTCTAAGCCTCGATACTCTGCCCGAATTCATTCTCAATACACACGATACACACAGTTAACGTATTCAAGCTTAATCGTATACATAAAACACCAAATAACTCGATGTCATCATAAGACCTAGATCCTTACCGGCTCTTTCAAGTGGTATCAAAGCCTGTGATATGATCTTCGATGTTATTCATTGATAATTTTATTGATTCATCATTATTTGAGTCAAATATGAGTTTGAATTGACTTGAATTTGATTTCGGTTAAGCTACGGATAAACAAAGTGTTATGTTTAACTATAATTGGATTGAAATTAGTTGTTTGTGTATGGTATTTGGAACTGGATATGACGGTGTGTGATCGAATTGATTAATTGATTGATTCAATTGTTAGTTAATTGAAGTTTGAATCGGATGTTCATGATGTTTGACTATTTGGACAATTAAGGTCCTAATTGAATCGATTGTGATTACGGATTGAGTTAGTGATGTTCGGATTCATGTTTCGGAGTGTTTGATATAAGATTCATTGATTTCGGACAAATTTGGAAGTTTGAATGTTTAAAAATATGAATTCTTATTCGTTACTGATGAATTCTGATTCATTAATCAAGTAACTGATCATTCATAAACTTCATTCGTTAATCCTGAAACACATTCGCTATACATATTCGTCATTCTCATTCACTTAAATCTGATTCGTTAATCCCATTCGCTATTCATTCTCCATTCGTGATACACGTTCGCTATACCTCACACTCGCTAATCCCATTCACCATTAGTCTGAACAGTATTCTCATTTGTTATTCACAATCGTCATAATTCACATTCACTTGAATCTTTAACGAATATCTTTCATTCGTTACTTGTTGCACCTCACATTCGTACTGTTCTTTCATTCGTTTGAATAGTAACCATAAGTTTTAAGTGTTTACAAGTTTAGTCCTCTGAGTTTCAAAAGTGTTATCTCATGGCTTCTCAGAATGCTTCATTCTATGCATTAGCATCCCATAATGCTTTAATGCAACAAATGCTGATGATGGACAATGAGATTGGTGGTCACAACAGGTGTCCTAAACTTCTGAAACTTTCAGATTTTTCTCGTTGGGAACTAAGGTTTCATGCTCATTTGGGATCGGTGCATCCAAGCAGCGTATGATATCTCGATGTTGTTTATGCAGCACCTCTTGTTGGTAGTGACAATATGGGTTGGACTCCAAAGGAATTTAAGCATTATGAAGCACAAGAACTGAAAGATTTTCAGAATGAGACAAAAGCTTATTCGACTCTTACAATGGCTTTGCCTGAGCAAATCTTTTATCAATATAGCACTATAACGATTTGTGCATCTCTATTTGATACTTTGAAAAGAACAAGCTTGGGTAATACTCTTGAGAGTAAGAAAACTCTTGTAATGTTTCAGTTTAGAAACTTTATCTTGATGAAGAATGAAACTATAGAAGAGATGATTAATCGGTTTAGTCATCTTGTTGTGGAAATGGCAAGTGTAATTCTTGAGCCAACTGAAGCCGATAAAATTGATACACTGAAGAACGCATTGCCCTCAACATATTCTATTTTCCTGTTTGTGTTAAAAGAGAACGGTTTCTTTCGTAACACAAAGCTTACTGCCGTGCAATTTATTAACAGAATAGAAGAAAGAGAATTTGAGTTGAAGTGCCAAAACTCATTGAAGAATAATCAAACCCAAAATCATTCACTTTATGGGGGACAATGCCACCAAACAATTCTTCAAGTTCTGTTCCAATTAATGCTTTCTTTGCTCAAGCTCAAGATGAGACCTCTAATGTAAACAGCTAGCCTAATGTATGCTTTATAGCAACGGGTGCTAAGTCTGAGTCAACTGCCAATGCATCAAGTTCTTTGCCAAAAGTAAATCTTCAAGAGGCTGAACAACAATTTGCTTTTGTGTGTGCATTCATGACTTCATATGAACAACTGGTTGGTAGCAACATTGCAACAAGTGAGTTGACCGATGAAGACTATGACCAGATTGATCCCAATGATCTTGAACTGATGGATCTCAAATGGAATATGGCAATGACTGTCAGAAAGGTTAAACGGTTTATGCAAAGAACCGGAAAAGACATTCCTACTCTTAACAAGCGAGTTGGTTTTGATAAACTAAAGGTCAAGTGTTATAATTACAGGGATTTTGGCCACTTTGCCAAAGAATGTGATAAACCAAGAAAAGAGTATTCGAGTCCACACAATGCTGAGAGATCTCCAAGTAAGAATTCATCGGGAAGTGATCAAAGTAAAAGGGGTTCATCAGAGGTTAACAAGAATAAGTCAAACAACACTCAAGCTCTTGTCGCAAATGATGGTTTACATTGGTCTCAAAGGTTATTGGGAAATCAAGCCAACCTTGTTGTTGTTGAACCAATTGAGAAGTTTGAAGATGCAAGCAGTGATAATGTATCGGAAGAAAGTGACTCCTCTGACTCTGAAACTGATTCTGATCAGAGTTCATCTGTGCGAATCGAATCTGATAAGTCAATTACTGATCAAGTTGAATCTTATGCTTGTATGGCTAAGATCAAAGAGGTATGTCCTACATCTCAAGTTAATGTATCTGAACCGTCATTGGTTAAGATTGAGTGTTCTGAATGTACTGAACTCAAAACTAAACTTGAAACAGCTTTAAATCAGAACACTAATTTTACAAAAGATCGTTTTATGATCAATGAATGCTATATACAGAAATCCAAATTACTAGAACAATCTACTCTAAAAATTCAAAATCTGTCTGAAAGCAATCATGATCTCAAAGCTGAGATTCAATGTAAGATAATTGTGGTTGATCAACATTTTAAGGAGATCCTACGACTCCGAACCTGCATTTCTAATCTTGAAAATGAAGTTATGGAACTTAAAAAATAAACTTGGAAAATTTCGAGATTCCTCGTTTTTTTTAAATGAGATCATTGAAGTAAACAATTCTCATAAGAAAAATGAAAAAGCGGGTTTGGGATATGTCGAGATTCCTCCTCCTTTTAAGGAAGATTACAGTAGCATTCCCGATGTGGAAAAATGTTCAGAAATGCCTACTGTTGAATCTGAGGATGTTGACTTAACCAAAACTACTCGATAACAGATTCATATCAAAAGTAAAATTGTATTTACCAAAAATGAATTGTACGGTTCTATCGAGGAGTTGTCTAAACCAAATGAGATTGTCAAAAACAAGAATATACCTGTTGACAATCATATTCTGTGTTAACCTGAAGAGTTTGAGCAAGTTGTTTATGGCTTAAAGTCTTTGGGTAATTCAGTGAAAATTCCTAATGTAATTCCTAAACCGAAGAAGTCAGAAAAACAGATTGTGACTGATGAGGAGTTGATGAAATTTGTCAATCCTCAGTCTGTTTCTTCAAATGGGAAAGTTTTTAAATTAAAGGGTTTATCCAAAGTCTTTTCGGACAAGGATGTTCCGTTGAACCTTCTCAAACTCGAAATGATTGAAAGTGTATATCAGGATGACACTTCAAACGTTACCGAACTTGAACAAAAATTCTATCAATCAAAATCTGCCAATGTTCAAGTGAAATCTCAAAGTAATATGGTTTCAAACACATTAAATTTGTCAAATCTTCAGGATTGGAAAATTCTTCGAACTCAACAAATCTTGAATTTTATAAAAACAAAAAGGGTTTAAAACAAGAAGTTCCAAATTCGGTAACATTTGAGAAACCCAAGGTTGATACTAATCAATCTTTACTACCAAACAAAACAATTAGCTCACCACTTAAATATTTCGATTCTCGGTTATGATTCAAGTGTGGTAAACCTGGTCATGTTTCAAAGAGATGTAAAGCAAAGATATATGACATCAAACATTCATCAACTCAAAAGACTGAGTAGTTTCAAAATTTAAAAGAAAATCAAGTTGATGAGTGTATGATAATGTATTAAAATGTTAATCCGAAGAAAGTAGTTCGGGTTGAAACATTAAATGTATCAAACAAATTTGTTGACCGTGTTCAACCAACTTGTAAGAACACTGATTCAGGAATCATATGTGATGGTTATTTAAAGAAGAAAACATGAAACCGGTCACCTATTCTCAAGTACCGAATACTAGTGTTAATTTATCTTTTTCTCTGAAAGTATCAAAGGGAGAGCCCAAGACTGAGGCTTGGGCTGCCTTTTTGAACTAATCTCTTTACCTTGTCATGCAGAGTTCATCTAGATTCGTGTTAAGTCACAAGTTGATCTTGGATAGTGGATGTTCTCAGCATATCACTGGCAACCTGGATCTTCTGAATAATGTTAAAGATATTAAAGGGGTTTATGTGGCATTTGCTGGTAACAATGGTGGGATGATTACAAAGGATTGAGAAGTTTCAAACGGGAAAGTGACGTTTGAAAAGATTAATTATTGTGAAAAGGTGGATCATAATCTATTGAGCGTGTCGCAGATATGTGATAAGAAATTTACCACAATTTTCACAAATAAGGAATGTGTTATCCTTCAACCGGAACACACGATTCCTGAAGACATGGTTGTCATGAGATCACCTTGATCAAATGATATTTATGTACTAAACATGAGTTGTAACATAACTGTTTCACCCTCGGCTACATGTTTCGTGTCAAACGCAACAGAAAAGGACTCTATCCTTTGGCATCGACGCATGGGACATATTCACTTACGCAAGATGAATTTTCTCATTTCAAATGAATCGGTGGATGGTGTTTCACTTAAGAACTTCAAAATCAATGATCATTGCGTTGCATGCAAAAAGGGGAAACAAAAGAAGAAATCACATCCGAGCAAATCACTTAACTCGATTGATACACCACTAGAATGACTTCATATGGATTTCTTTGGTCCAGTGAATCGTGCTAGTATCGTTGGTGATCTGTACTGCTTGGTGGTTACTGATGATTTCTCACGATACTCATGGGTTCTATTTATGGGATCGAAAGATCAAACGCCTATGTTAATTCAGAACCTTATAACGAAGATCGAATCACTTTACAAACTGAAAGTGAGACGAATACGGAGTGATAATGGAATTGAATTTAAAAATAATGTATTGGATTTCTCCTGCATTCAGAAAGGAATTCATCGGGAATTCAGTGTGCCTTATGTTCCTCAACAAAATGGTGTGTCTGAAAGAAAGAGTCGTACATTGATTGAAGCTGCAAGAATGATGCTTTCTGATTCTAAGCTACCCATTCAATTCTGGAACGAAGTTGTGAATACAGCGTTGATATAATGCTAAATATATATAAATCCCTTGTATATTTAATATAATATTATTAGTTTCCGTTCGGTTTTTATTAGAATTTGTATATTACTAACATATTTGAATAATGTAGGTTTTTATTAGAATTTTTATTAGACTTGTTCATGGTTAAAAAGGGCGAAAAAAGAGCTAAAACAAACCAAACCGGTGAACCGGAGCATCAGAATTGAACCGGACCGCATCAGGAAACGAACCGGACCGGTCAGCCCCCCTCATCCGGAGCGCCGCGCGACCGGGAGGCCAATCCCACCACGTGGCGCACCAGGCATCCCGTTTCGCGTATTTTCTTCTGTTTTTATCAGTTTTGGGCCCAGGAAACCTATTTAAACACCCCTAAACTTAATCCTGAGCATTCCCTGCGAACTAGAGCCGAATTTGGAGTTTCCTGAAGCTTAGGATTGCAATATTTGTTGGGTTTGAAGGCTAGGAATCAGCCGCCCAAGTGCTTATCATCCAAGAACGAAGACCACGGGTTTTATCGCCTTTAATCTTCCGTTCTTATTTATTTTCGTCATGATTTCGTCTATTATTGTTTTGTTTGATTTTAAGATACTAGGCTAAACATTATAGACTGCCTAGACTTATGATGAACCTTTGTTGACGTTTGATTTTGACTTGGGATTTATTTATTGTTATGGTTTTTATGAACTAGTTAAAAGGTTTAATTATATTAAATTGATGCATATGGATATTTAGGATTGTTTGATTAATTATTATTATTCCATAGTTGCCTTGATTATTGTTTGTCATTATGATAGGTCGCTATGAGGTCAATTACTTTGTGTTCTTGATATTTTATGATTGATATGCATTAAGATCATAGGAATAATATTAGTTAATCAAATAAACCTAAGTGTGCTGCTAACCTAAATAGCTGTAAGGTGCTAGGTTATTGATAGGTCTTTGTTGATCAGGATTGCTAGATTTAGTTCTTCGTAGGGAGTCCGTCTTGGTTTGATCGGTTAACTTTGTCTATCGAGTCAATTGAATATATTAGACTACCTTTGATTTCCGCGTTGTATGGTAGGAATTTGTATAAAGGAACTAGTTTGTAATCAATTAGGTAACCGTAAGGAAACTTGATTTTTAATACTGGTGTGCGTTAAAACTTATTAGAAATCCATATGTGTCTCTTGAGAAGGGTCAGGGGTCCTGTTCGGGTTATCTCTTAAGCGTCTATTTTACGATCCCAGTTCCATAACTAAGTATTATCCCAGGTTAATTGATAATTGAAATTTAGGGGATTCTAGCCTAGGTAGTTATCTTGTCATCACTTGAATTAAGTACAGGGTTAAGTCGTTTTTAATTCTTTAGTTTTATTAATTAGTTTAATTTTAGTTTTTAAGTAAAACCCCCTAATAATAATAGATAAATAGTCGTGTCTGTAGTTATGTCTAAATTTAGCTAGTTAACGTAATTTAAAGAGTCTTGTGGGTTCGATATCCAGACTTACTTAGCTATACTAGAGTCGATCGGTTCACTTGCCGGTTAGTAGTTTTAGTTAAGTTAAGAGTCTAGAATAATTACTTAATGTCTAGATTAGCGTAATTTTAGTGAATAATTATTTGACTACTTTTAGCACATCAAGTTTTTGGCGCCGTTGCCGGGGTTTCTTGGTAATTGCGTTATTAGCTTTGATTAGACTTACCTGGTACATACGTGCTATTTGTATTTTGTTTTGTTTTTGAGTCGTAGGAGTCTAAGTAGTTTTTATTCTATTTTATTTTATTTTTCTTTTTGTTTTTGAGTCGTAGGAGTTAGGTTAATATAGTTTAGTTTAGTTGCTTTAAATTAGTTTAGTTTTTTTCTTTAATATATTGTTTATTGCTATTCTCTGGTGCTCGTGATACTTTTCTGTTTACGTTTATCTTTGCAGTGATCTTCATGGAGTGCTACTATGAGCCCAAATTTTACCCGATATATGATAGGATGGGGAATGTTGTTGGTTGTAAGGACTCATCTGGTGCAATGATGGATTACATACCACATCCAGAAGAGATATTCATTGATTTCATGTGTGTCGTTCATAGCATGAATCCAAGTACACCGCTTGGGGATTTTATGGATGAGTTTCGGTCAACCTTAAAATGTCGAATACAACTTAGTGAGCCGATGATAGAGTTGGAGGATGTTGTTTTGCAGAATCATATGGAGGAGAGTATTCTCTTTTAGGAGGACGAGTTTCGAGATGAATTTGGAGAAGAGTTTCGGTCAACCTTAAAATGTCGAATACAACTTAGTGAGCCGATGATAGAGTTGGAGGATGTTGTTTTGCAGAATCATATGGAGGAGAGTATTCCCTTTTAGGAGGACGAGTTTCGAGATGAATTTGGAGAAGAGTTATTGGGTTTAACCGATATGGATGAGAGTGATTTTAACCCCGAAAGAGATATTAAGAAGCTTGAAGTATTGTTATTCGGGAAACCGGTTGAGAAGCTAATTGTCAAAGAGGAATCACAAGAGATATCCGAAGAGTTGAAGAATAAAGAACCGCATCTCATTGTGAAACATCCGCGTGTGCGCGGTAAAACTAGCAGGTTATTAGAGATACTCGTTCGTGGATCACCACGTAAATCAAGATCCCCGAGAAGGAGGACAGCTAGAGTTCGGAATCAAAGTGTGCCAAATATGTCACGTCCTCATAATTTCAATAATTGGGTGATCGAGCTGAATTCTTATTATTGGGCCAACGTGAGTTTGAAAACTAGTTTCTTCCCAACTAGTTGTAAAAGGAGAGTGTTGAAGAGCACTGATGGGAAGAGGATAAAGGAGAAGCCTCCTAATTGAGGTTTCGGGAACGAGTCCGGCTGAAGACTCTTTTGTAAACTTAGCGCTTCACGGGAGGCAACCCAGTACTATGTTTTCATTTCATTTTTATTTTTATTTTGGTTTTGCTTCTTTGCTCTGTCGGGTGTTTCTTCTCTTATTTGCAGGTTGTTCTAGGGTTGCTAATGAGATGGTTGCTGAGATACAATTTTATTCAAGTGTGGGGATGGAGCAGCCGACCTGTATTCTTTTTATTATTTGCTGCTGTTAATCATGTTTTATTCATTGGTTGGGTTGGTCGGTCTGGAGATACTGTTTGATGCGTACGTTCTGAGTTGGAGGGCATTCATGGATGAAGACTTTAGCACCATATTTCATGCGCATATTTCCAGCTAAGTCTTTTCCATTATCTATCTTGCTTATTTATTTTTGGTTTTTATTTTTTTTAGGTTTTTAGTTTTTTTTATATTTCGACCTAATTTTATTTTTCGTCCTTATCCTTGCATTGAGGACAATGCAAAATTTAAGTGTGGGGATAGGACATTTGAGTCATAATTAATAATAAAAAAAAAATTTAAAAAAGATTTTTGAAAAATGTCCCTTGATTTTGTTTCTTTTTGCACTTAAATGGGAGATGAGGATACTTATCGGGAATCGGTTTTTCAAACTATTAATAATATGAGATAATATTAAAGAATGCGTACTTAACTTGGGATGTGTCAGTAGGCCCAACTAGTCTTGAAATGTTTTCCATTGCATATTCTTAATAAACATAATTAATCTTTAATTTTGTGGGTTCTCATCCTAAGGGGGGACAGTGAAGCTGAAATTCGATAAGGTATAGAGAGTATTACCATAAGATGATTACCCTAAAGTGGTGAGAATTGAATGCACTTTAAATTAGCACGCCACTCTGTTTTATGAAAATAAATAAAGAGTGGTGGCGCCCGCAAATGTCCAATTTTTATACGAGCTTAGAATTTAGTTATATATTTTTAGGTAAAAGATGCCTAAGAGCACAATAAAAAATTAAAAATAAAAAAATTAAATATAAATATTCCGA